>NC_048584.1:29206514-29506514 GCF_013265735.2 Oncorhynchus mykiss | reverse complement strand
AGTTCTCTAACCTGAGGAAAGTCCGGAAGATTAGAAGATTCATCTTTACACAGTCTGTCTGCGTAGCAAATTTCACCTTGTTCGTTATAGTCCCTCTTCAGCTGTTCCCATAGGAGAATGTTTTTTGGTTCCAGGTAGAACCCTCTGTGGAAAGGGTTCTAGATGGAACCAAATGTGTTCTACCTGGAACCAAAAAGGGTTCTTCAAAGGGTTCTTATTTGAGGACAGCCGAAGAACCCTTTTAGGTTCTTGATAGCACCTGTTTTTCTAAGAGTGTAGTGCACAATTTTTGACCAGGGTGTCAATGTCTGCATCCCAAATGGCACCATATTATTTCTTATATACTGCACTACTTTTGACCAGAGCCCTAGGGGTTTCCCTAAGTAGTGAACTATAAATTGAATAGAGTGCCATTTGGGACGTAGACTGTCTAGAGCAGCTTCGCCGGGAGTTCTCTCACCTGAGTGAAGACGGGGCGGTCCAGGAGGTCAGCACGCCAACAGCTGTACATGATCTCGTACCTGGTGGACAGGAGAAGTAAGAATAATTATTCAAATGTGATCTGTTTTGCGTCTTAATAAACCACAACAGAGTTGCAGACATTACTTCTTCTTCAGTTTATCTATATTGTCCTGGCTGTAGCATAATGTTCCTTAACCTGGTCCCAGATCTGTATAGTTAATAGGTCCATTCATTGACAATGACCTTAGGAGTTGGCAATACAGCACAAACAGGTATTGGATCAGGCTAAATGTTCCTATTCACTAAAGCCCAATCCGAAAGACAGCCATGTAGAGAGAAGATAAACACTCACAGTTCATCTAAGCAGTCTGTTGGCTGCTTCAGCCTGTGGCCCAAAAGTAGGTAATCATAAATCTCATGGTTCTGGATACCAGGGTACGGTGTCATGCCCCGTGTCGCTATCTCCCACATGGTCACACCAAATGCCCACTGCAAGAATACACACAGAACACATTTAAGTTAGCTGTAGTTTCTCTCTCGTGATAGACTGTTAACGTAAATGTTAAAATTGCTGGGTTCTGCTAGCTCCTACTAAAATAACATGTTAAATGCATCTACATAACGTGAGCAGAGAACTGTAAATGCATTTTAATTTGTGAATTCAAGTATCATATTTGCAGTCTGTTCAAATTAAATTGTATTTGTCACACACCCTGAATACAACAAGTGTAGACTTTACAGTGAAATGCTTACTTGCGAGCCCTTTCCCAACAATGCAGTTTAAAAGTAAGAAAATTAACAAATAGATCAAAAATAAAACGGTACATTAATACAATAAAATAACAATAAGGAGGCTATATACATGCTATATACAAGGAGTGTACTGCATCAGTGTACTGGGGTACGAGGTAGTTGGGGTGATTGATTGAGGTAATATGCACATGTAGGTTTGGTAAGGTGATTGATTGAAGTACTATGTATATGTAGGTGGGGTTGAAAAGCAGAAAGTCCGGATAGCCGTTTAACTGTCCTGCAGTCACACGGCTCTTTGTTGAGAACTCTGTTAAGCTATCCAATAACTTTTCCAATGCTGAGAGCTGTGGGCTGAACTTCACGGGCTGGCTGTTTAATTTCTCAGAAAGGGAACTAAATACTTGAATAACAGTACTTTTCATTTCTCTCTGACACATTCACATGTATTCCCATAATCAGTCAAGGATTGAAAGAAATGAAACTAGCTGATGGGGGCTCGATCTCAGACGTTCCTTACAACATCATTGTGTGTGTGGGTGTGTGGACCTCCATACCACATCACTCTTCACAGTGAATACTCTGTCCGCCAGGCTCTCCACCGCAATCCATTTCACAGGCATCTTGGCTATCCTGCCCTGTCTGTAGTAATCACCACTGTAGATCTTCTTAGACAAGCCGAAGTCTGCCACACACACCGTCATGTCATCACGCAGCCTGTAGGACCAGACCAATCAATAGAACAATCTATCAATTCCACTTACTAGAAAAATATCAAAATTGACTAGGCAGGATACAAGCGCAAGAATTTGGCATTTATTCAAAATGTCAAGAGCAATGTGTCTACATCACATTGGCCATATAGTGGACAGCAACAGTGAGTTTCTACTTGAATAAGTTGCCAAAATAGACCACAGTCGTACATGAACAGTACCAAGGAACAAGGATGGTTTAGCTGCCGTCCTCTCTGTTTACCATGAGATAAGACTCATATCTTTACATTGTGAAAAGGTCAGACCTGTACACACACACAAAGTGGTGTAAAATACTTAGGTAAAAATATTTAAATATATATATTTTTTAATTACTTTACTATTTATATTTTTGACAACTTTTACTTTTACTTCACTACATTCCTAAAGAAAAGTGTGCAAAGCTGTCATCACGGCAAAGGGTGGCTACTTTGAAGAATCTTAAATATAAAATATATTTTGATTTGTTTAACACTTTTTTTAGTTACTACATGATTCCATGTGTTATTTCATAGTTTTGATGTCTTCACTATTATTCTACAATGTAGCAAACAATAAAAGTAAAGAAAAACCCTTGAATGACTAGGTGTGTCCAAACCTTTGACTGGTACTGTGTGTGTATATATATAAATATACACACACTTAACAAAAATATAAACGCAACATGCAAAAAATTCAAAGATTTAGCTGAGTTACAGTTCATATAAGGAAATCAGTCAATTGAAAATGAATGAATTAGGCCCTAATCTATGGATTCCACAGATATACAGATACCTTTAAAAATAGGTAGAGGCGTGGATCAGAACACCAGCTAGTATCTGGTGTGACCACAATTTGACTCATGCAGCGCAGCACATCTCCTTCTCAAAGAGTTGATCAGGGGGGCACTCTGTTCACAACGTTTACATCAGTGAAACGCTCGCCAACACGACACCATACACGTTGTCTGCAGTTGTAGGTACTGCCAAATTCTCAAAAGCGGCTTATGGTAGAGAAATGAAGATTCAAATCTCCAGAAACAGCTCTGGTGGACATGCTAATTGCATGCTCCCTCAAAACTTGAGACATCTGTGGCATTGTGTTGTGTGACAAAACTGCCCATTTTAGAGTGGCATTTTAGTGTCCCCAGGAAAACGCTTTACATGTTGCGTTCATATTTTTGTTCAGTTATATATATATATGTGTATATACAGCTCTGATCTGTACTTTGTCACAATGTAAAGATGTAATCCCTATGTGTTCAAAATATTAGGAATAGCTGCTATTTCCATGAAATTGAATGACCAGTTGAATCCAGGTGAAAGCTTTTATCCGTTATTGAGGTCACTTGTTAAATCCACTTCAATCAGTGTAGATGAAGGGGAGAAGACAGGTTAAAGAATGATTTTCAAACCTTGAGACAATTAAGATGTGGATTGTGTATGTGTACCATTCAGAGGATGAATGGGCAAGACAAAATATGTAAGTGCCTTTGAAAGGGGTATGGTAGTAGGTGCCAGGCGCACTGGTTTGAGTGTGTCAAGAACTGCAACGCTGCTGGGTTTTTCACGCTCAACAGTTTTCCGTGTGTATCAAGAATGATCCACCACCCAAAGGACATCCAGCCAACTTGACACAACTGTGGGAGCATTGGAATCAACATGGGCCAGCATCCCTGTGGAATACTTTTGACACCTTGTAGAGTCCATCCTCAACAAATTGAGGATGTTCTGAGGGAAAAAGGGGGTGCAACTCAATATTAGGATGGTGTTCGTAATGTTTTGTACACTCAGTCTGGCTCTGGTTCAGGTGAAATATAAACCTACATGCAGTTGCGTGCAGCCAAGTCACGGTGGAGGAAGTTCCGCCCACTGAGGTATTCCATCCCCATGGCGATGTCAATCATAAACTTTAGGAGTGTCTGAGTGGGCAGGAACTGAAAGAAAAATAAAGAAGAAGAAAGAAACAACATCTTCATCATTGACATCAACAATGTCAGTAACCATATTCAGACAAGACAACACTTTTTTTCAACGTGCTCCTCGGGAAAGCATCAGATAGCTCACCAGTGGACTGTCTCCGAGGCGTGAGCGCAGCAGGAAGCTATGGAGGTCTCCATATCTCATGAAGGGCAGGATCACCATGGGCTTGGGGAAGTGACCAGACCCCGCCTCCAGACAAACACCTAGCAGGAGCAGATCAACGTCATAGCAGGTAAATAACAGTTGTAAAATGATTGTAAAATAAAGTTTTTACTAAGTTTTACAAAATCCTTTAGACATCAACTGTGATCTCTCTTATGTGTATGTATGGCTGGATGGAGTGAGGGAGCATGAACCCATAGTTTCTGCATGATGGGCAGGACTGAGCAGGATGGTCTGTGATGGCAGCAAAGAAGACCTACAGTACCTAGCAGCCTGATGACATTAGGGTGGTCAAAGTCCTTCATGCAGGCAGCCTCATTCAGGAACTCCTCTATCTCCCTCTGGGAGAAGTTATCCACTAGAAAACAAAGAGGAAATTAATACAAATGTCATGTGTTATTTAGCCTGGTCTTAGATCTGTTTGCACTATCTTTCCAACTCCTGTGGTCATTGGCATGCCAAACATGGCATGAACGGTCATACTAGCTGGTTATACAGCACAAACAGATCTGGGAGCAGGCTATGAGGAATTCATCAACCATCTAGGATATTAATCAGAGGGTAAGAAAGAGAAAAAAAGCACTCTGAATCTGACCTAAATGAATGGGCATTGTTAGATCAGCCCAATTAAAGAAAGCTAACAAGAGGATGAAGAAGCTCACATTTCATGGTCTTCACAGCCACTTTCTCAGATGTTCCGTCCAGTTGTTTCAGATGTCCCTCCACCACAGAACCAAATTCACCTGGTCAATAAACAATGGGTTGGTAACAGTCAGAAAGGGAACAGTCAGAGGTAACAGTCAGAAATACCTCTAAATGACGAGAAGCAACAAATAAATGACGTGAAATGTGATTTAAGGAACAACCACAAACAAATGAAATTACCAAAAAATGTAAGAAATTACATTGGGAAAAAATGACATATGACTGAGATAAAGTTGTATTCTACCTACTTTATAACACAAATAGGCCCCTGATTTTGTGTACTAAATAATCAAATGAATGTCATCCTCACCCTCTCCCAGAACCTTCCCGATGGAAAGCAGATTTCTCATAATCATGAAGTCCTGTAGTTTGGCTTGGAGCTCATCACTCACACCCAGGTTACCTACTAAAAAGAGGGCAAGAGGGGAAAATAGAGCTGATATTTTTTATTATTGTGCAAAATCTGTGGATATAGATTTTCTTCTCCGATGTATGTTAATAGGAACGTAGAGGATTAGAGCAGAGTAGAGAAAAGTAGAGTAAAGTAGAGCAGAGTACAGTAGATTAGAATATAACTTTTATTCACGTACGTGTAATTTCAATGGCTGATCGGTTGTAGGACTTCTGTGGCCTGTACTGAACGATCGGTTGAAGCTTCTCTCCACTTCCAAACATCTGACTGCAGGGGGCGCCAGAGAGAAACAAAACAAGTTACTTTATACAATGGAACAGAATGAGTCATTCACTGACTAACACTTTAACAAGAGCTTGCCTCAGAGTTGTAATCATTTGGTTGACTAGATTGAGAATTCATCTTGAATCAGGAAGCAAGCTCTATGACCGGATGTTTTCCTGCCTCTGGGTGATGAGAGATGTCTGCCAGTTCTGAGCATTCTTATCTGTATATCCCGAACGGCAACACTGAGTCACCTCTTTAACATAATGAATTCCAGAACAGAGACAGCAGAACGGAGAAGAGATGGGTTGTTTTGGTGATGAGGAGAGGAGGAGAGAGTAGCAGAGGAGTGGAGAGGGGAGAGGATTAGAGTGGAAAATATTGTTTTGGTGTTTCTTTCCAACACAGCTAGACTACCTCTGTCTTCAGCAGTAAGACCAGGGATGGTTGTGTTCATTAGGCACCAAACAGAAGAAATTAGACAAACAGGGAGGGACTACCAGGGTTTGTCCAATGAGATAGGCCCATTTTCATTTTCTGTTGAAAAATGTAAATGTGAAAATGTTTTCCATAGTCTGCCCTAACTAACACCGCCCAGATCTCACTGCTGATTGAGTCCAGCTGTTTCAGTCTGTTTTCTTCCATTTTGTGCCTAATGAACATGATACAGTCAGTACAACCTTGGCAGTCTTGACTCAGGTGCAGTTGTCAGTGATTATGAGGAAACCAGGCTGCTTTATTGACAATGTACTGAGTAACTTTACCCCTTCCTCAACAGGAAATATAACCACTTCCACTGACCAATACACCGTTTCCCCTTACCAACTCCAGGGATCAAAATGCTGAGTAACTTTACCCCTTCCTCAACAGGAAATATAACCACTTCCACTGACCAATACACCGTTTCCCCTTACCAACTCCAGGGATCAAAATGCTGAGTAACTTTTACATCTGCAGCAACAGACAATAGACATTTCTTACTGGTGAAACTGAGTGAAGAAAACTGCAAAGACAAAACAGAATTCACTGGCTGGAGATGCACTGTTGAGGCTCTTTAATCTACTAGGAGTGAAAAGGAACAAGTCAAGTACCGGTAAGTTATTTGAGGAAGGAAGACTTGTCACGCCTTGACCTTAGAGAACCTTTTATTTCTCTATTTAGGTTAGGTCATGTCACGTTCTGACCTTTATTTCCTTTGTTTTGTCATTATTTAGTATGGTCAGGGTGTGAGTTGGGGTGGGCAGTCTGGTGGGCTGCAGCACGGTCGAAGTCAATACACAGGGGTTTAAAGTGATCATGATCAGATCATTAAGGTATTGAGGACACCATTAGGTTAGTGTCAGAAACAAGACAAACCAGATGTTACACAGCATTCTGGGTACTGTAGTACATCAATGTACACCCCTCCTTGTACAGCCCGATACAATTAAGACTTTAATATGTGAAGAAGCATGCAAACTTACCCAAAGCGCGTGTCTAGTATCCTACTTCTCATGCAGATAGCAGCCCAGAGTACTAGCAGCAGGAGACAGAAGCCACATACCACCCCCAGTATGATATACACAGAGTCTGATCCTATGGTGTCTGGACTGGAGGAGGGAGACAGGGGCCAATCTGGAACACAACATGCAATCAATCAATGATTGAATCAATCAAGCAATGAATCAATCAAATCAAACTACGATCGATTGATTGATAGAACAGAACACACAAACATGATCAAAGTTTCAACTCAACTGTATGTTGTATTTGTATAGGTTTTGCTGTATATGTGTGTGTTCTCAGTTTGTGTGTAATTTTGCAACAAGCGAATTGCCCTTTAACACCACCGCAGATGCTTCACTATTCTGCATCTTCCCAATTAAGTAGCCTAATTTTGTTGTATGGCTACTTGAAGAGAACTAGGCAGTGGCATGTATGATGCATGACAAGGGAAGCAAGGCTTCCCCAAAACATTGACCAAACAAAAACAAAAAAACATATACATAATAATTGATCATCTTTCGTCTTAGTTTCATAATTATCCTTCAATTCGGAAGAGGCTGAATGAATCTCACCGGAGAAAGCATCCAAGAGAGCAAAACAGTGCCCCTCTGTCTCTGTATGTGTAGCGTATCTGATACGGTCTGGTCAAAAAGAGTAGGACATTTTTTCCACCTGTAGTATTGAATGCAAGGGAAACCAGCAAGCATTTGGCCTCCCTTGATTAAAAAAAGTATAAAATCAGCCAATCAGCGTTGGGCTAAACTGAGTTAACTAAACTGTGAATGTTCCTGTCCACCAAAAAAAAAAAGGGAAGCCAGTTTGGATTTGGCTTCACACCAATCACATCAACAGAAAAATGTAATTGACAGAAAAACTTGCATTGTTACATCTCATTGTGTCATTGTCCTCTGGTGGCTAGCTAGCTATTTAAGTGTCCCTTTCCTAAATAGCCATGGATGGAGGTAGGGATTTGGATATGTGGTTTTACCTAATTCTCATTTGTGGTTTTACCTAATTCTCTGTAGTGGCAAGTGATTGTAACAGCGATTCTGATCCAACCATATATTGATACATTGATACATTGTGCCTGAGAGGATGGAAGAGGGGATGGAAGTTGAGGATGGAAGTGCAACGATGAGAGGATGGAAGTTCAATATGTAGCTAGATGAAGTAGGCTAATGTTAATTAGCTGGCTCATCGTTGCACATGAAAGGAAGTTTGGTTAGTGAGCAAGCATTTTAGCCAGGTAGCCTAGGGCAACAAAAACTAAAAGCATGTACTGTATGACAGAGTCAGAGCGTTTAATCAACATGAAAGAGAGGAGGATGGCATTAGCGTTGTGACAGAAATTTTTATCACGTGAAGAGACAGCCTTGAAAATGTTAATGTGGGGTGAGTCAACATGTTTTGTTCAACTTGTACGTACACACACACACACACACACACACTAAGCAGAGGTAATTTGATGTTGAAATGGTACTGGAATAGTGGAGGCAGCTCCTGTTTTCTGTGACTTGTGGTAACTCTCTGTGGTTCTAAATCAATAGTTGTTTAGTACTCCGAAAATGTTGGAAACATTAACTTGACCATGCTGTAGTTCATGTAAATGTTTGTTACATGCAATATGTTTTGTGGACTCCACCAGACAGAGGTCGCGCTCCCTTTTTGTGATGAAACAAAGGTCTAGTTTAATTTATTCTGCGACTGTGTCTTCTTATTGTCTCGGCCTATATATCACAGTGGCAAGGCATATGAATTAACAGGTTATAGAGCAAACAACGCAATTATCACAACACATAGTTTGTAATATGGCTTTTTATTCTGGATTGGCTTCCCTTGTGATTTTACCAGTGGTGGAAAAAGTACCCAACTGTCATACTTGAGTAAATGTAAAGATACTTTAAAAGTAAAGTCACCCAGTAAAATTCTACTTGAGAAAAAGTCTAAATGTATTTGGTTTAAAATATACTTAAGTATCAAAAGTAAATGTAATTGCTAAAATGTACTTAAGTATCAAATGTCAAAGTATAAATACTTTAAAATTCCTTAAAATACGCAAATCAGACGGCACCAAATTATTTTTTAATTTACGGGAAGCCAGGGGAACACTCCAACATTCAGACATAATTTAAAAAACAAAGCATGTATGTTTAGTGAGTCTGCCAGATCAGAGGCAGTAGGGTTGACTAGGGATGTTCTCTGTTTAGTGAGTCTGCCAGATCAGAGGCAGTAGGGATGACTAGGGATGTTCTCTGTTTAGTGAGTCTGCCAGATCAGAGGCAGTAGGGATGACTAGGGATGTTCTCTGTTTAGTGAGTCTGCCAGATCAGAGGCAGTAGGGATGACCAAGGATGTTCTGTTTAGTGAGTCTGCCAGATCAGAGGCAGTAGGGATGACTAGGGATGTTCTCTGTTTAGTGAGTCTGCCAGATCAGAGGCAGTAGGGATGACCAAGGATGTTCTGTTTAGTGAGTCTGCCAGATCAGAGGCAGTAGGGATGACTAGGGATGTTCTCTGTTTAGTGAGTCTGCCAGATCAAAGGCATTAGGGATGACTAGGGATGTTCTGTTTATAATGGCGTGAATTGGACTATTTTCCCGTCCTGCTATACATTCAAAATGTAACGAGTACTTTTGGGTGTAAAGGAAAATGTATGGAGTAAAAAGTCCAATATTTTCTTAAGGAATGTAGTGAAGTAAAAGTTGTCAAACATATAAATAGTAAATAGTACTTTAAAGTATTTTTACACCACTGGATTTTACCCACAAACCTACTAGCTACTAGAACTAGGGCCTGTCACTTGCAACCCACCTCTTCCAATCCATTGTGGAAAAGTGTGCATTTAATTCTACTAGATGAAGAGCTGAAATTAATACAACATCCTAGCATTTAAACCATACTCGATTTTCAAAAATGCGCAATGTAAAACTATATATTTTTGCAAACTGAGACTGCGTCATGCGCGGTTGCGTTGTTTCACGTTATTGGTTAATTTCAGTAGCACCATATCTGATTATCAGCTGTTGTCAAAGCCGAAATGAATATGACATCCGGAAATTTAAAGTATACTCGATTTTCTAAATGCCACATACAATAAAACTTTATTTTTATCACATACTTAACCGGCCTACTATTTAGAACACGGTCAGGTTAAATATCTACTTGCGGTTGCTGACATGCTTATGTACTTCAATATGTATAAAGGTGTTAATATTAGGAACTCCTGATGTACTTCAATATGTAAGGTGTTAGGATTAGGAACTCCTGATGTAATTCAATATGTAAGGTGCAGCCGTATTCATTGATCTGGCCAAGGCTTTAGACTCTGTCAATCACCACATCCTCATCGGCAGACTCGACAGCCTTGGTTTCTCAAATGTTTGCCTCGCCTGGTTCACCAACTACTTCTCTGATAGAGTTCAGTGTGTCAAATCGGAGGGTCTGCTGTCCGGACCTCTGGCAGTCTCTATGGGGGTGCCACAGGGTTCAATTCTTGGACCGACTCTCTTCTCTGTATACATCAATGAGGTCGCTCTTGCTGCTGGTGAGTCTCTGATCCACCTCTACGCAGACGACACCATTCTGTATACTTCTGGCCCTTCTTTGGACACTGTGTTAACAACCCTCCAGGCAAGCTTCAATGCCATACAACTCTCCTTCCATGGCCTCCAATTGCTCTTCAATACAAGTAAAACTAAATGCATGCTCTTCAACCGATCGCTACCTGTACCTACCCGCCTGTCCAACATTACTACTCTGGACGGCTCTGACTTAGAATACGTGGACAACTACAAATACTTAGGTGTCTGGTTAGACTGTAAACTCTCCTTCCAGACCCATATCAAACATCTCCAATCCAAAGTTAAATCTAGAATTGGCATCCTATTTCGCAACAAAGCATCCTTCACTCATGCTGCCAAACATACCCTTGTAAAACTGACCATCCTACCAATCCTCGACTTTGGCGATGTCATTTACAAAATAGCCTCCAATACCCTACTCAACAAATTGGATGCAGTCTATCACAGTGCAATCCGTTTTGTCACCAAAGCCCCATATACTACCCACCATTGCGACCTGTACGCTCTCGTTGGCTGGCCCTCGCTTCATACTCGTCGCCAAACCCACTGGCTCCATGTCATCTACAAGACCCTGCTAGGTAAAGTCCCCCCTTATCTCAGCTCGCTGGTCACCATTGCATCTCCCACCTGTAGCACACGCTCCAGCAGGTATATCTCTCTAGTCACCCCCAAAACCAATTCTTTCTTTGGCCGCCTCTCCTTCCAGTTCTCTGCTGCCAATGACTGGAACGAACTACAAAAATCTCTGAAACTGGAAACACTTATCTCCCTCACTAGCTTTAAGCACCAACTGTCAGAGCAGCTCACAGATTACTGCACCTGTACATAGCCCACCTATAATTTAGCCCAAACAACTATCTCTTTCCCTACTGTATTGTATTTATTTATTTATTTTGCTCCTTTGCACCCCATTATTTTTATTTCTACTTTGCACATTCTCCCATTGCAAATCTACCATTCCAGTGTTTTACTTGCTATATTGTATTTACTTTGCCACCATGGCCTTTTTGCCTTTACCTCCCTTATCTCACCTCATTTGCTCACATCGTATATAGACTTGTTTATACTGTATTATTGACTGTATGTTTGTTTTACTCCATGTGTAACTCTGTGTCGTTGTATGTGTCGAACTGCTTTGTTTTATCTTGGCCAGGTCGCAATTGTAAATGAGAACTTGTTCTCAACTAGCCTACCTGGTTAAATAAAGGTGAAATAAAATCAAATAAATAAAATAAGGTGTTAGGATTAGGAACTCCTGATGTAGTGAGGTCTACTCACTGTTCTCTGGTATGAAGATCCCGACCGGTGGACTGAGCATGCCACGCCCAGCCTGAGTACAGGCAGCTACCTGAACACTGTATGTAGTGTTGAACTCCTGTAGGGCCACCGCAGCTGTGTTGGAGGAGCTGCGGATCTGAGGAACACCACAGCATGTTAGAGAGATCATGGTTGTACTCAGCAGTTTACAGTAATAGACACCTATTCAACTGATCAACTCATACCACTAATCAACTCATCATCAAACCTTTGACTAGTGGAATCAGATGTGTAGTGCTAGGGCAAACACAAAAATGTCTTCCCAGGAATTAAGAAACACTGTTATAACTACAGAGGTAGGATCTTAATTTGAGCCAGTTTGCTACAGCAGGAAAATAATCCTGCAGCAACAGGAAATGTGGATTATAATCAATGGTTATTTTTCGTCGGGGTTGATATATTTTTTGTTACGGCAAAACAAGTCTGACTGTTTTAAGTGGAAAATGCAAACTTTAGAAGCCTTTTGAAGCCTTGAATACATTACAAGTTTGCATTTGCTGCTGTGCATAAAAATGATCAGCAACAAAAGACTGATCAAATTAAGATCCCATCACCCAGTAACAGACCTGGGAAAATTGTCTGCCATACGTACTATAGGCAATTTTTTGGATTATAGTGTTTGTAGTGGTCCCTTGAAGTTAATGATTATCTGTGTGAAGTCAAAGTCAGTGTTAGATATGCGGCAAATTCTTATTAACAGCCAGGGAATGATGTTAACCAAACACTATGTAATATTATGTCACGGATCACTCCGGAACTTTGATCAGGCACACCTGTCCCCTATTCCCACTGATTTAGTATTTTTCTATATGTGCCCTTTGGTTTCCATTGGGGGGTTGATTATTGTTACAATGTCTGTTGGTGCGTGTGAGTACCTGTGCTGTGTGTTTTGGGCTTTCGTGCCCTTGTAGATTGTGCAGATGATTATGGGTCTTGTCCTGTGTGTTAATCATTGTGCCTGTGTGTTATTTATTTGAGGTACTCCTCGCTCTTTTGTTTGGGTTTCAATCCTGTGTTTTTGTTACGTGTTTGTTTGGTCTTCGTCCCTGTGCCTAAACACGGCAGGCCATCATTTGGGCTTAATAAAAAAAACTATTATGCATTCCTGTGTCTGTTCTCCCGATCCTTCATGCCAACGTGAAATACATTTGTACTTGTAACACACATTTTTTTTTTTTGTGTCAAGTCATTGTAGAGCCATTCTGGATGTTTCTAGCTCTGCTAACATTGGGAAGCTGAGAACATTGTTTCACAGCGCTCTTAAAAAAGGGGAAGAAAACAACTTTCTTGACAGGCTGGCTGGTATGTGGACCTGGGTTTAGTTCCAAATCACAACCTATTTGTATTCCCTATGTAGTGCACTTCTTTTGACCAGGGCCCATAGAGTAGAGCACTTAATAGGGAATATGTTGCCATTTGGGGCTCAGACATGATCAGCATGGTGTTTACAGAGAGCTGAGAGGGGGATTGTTGGGGAACATGTGACAGTGGATAAAGCCCTTGGTTGCACAATACCACCGCACGGCAACATCTGGGGTTCCTCTCTCACTAGTTAACATGCTGACAGTGAGACTGGAGGCCTGGAAAAAACATGGAAGTCACACAGACACATGGTGTACTATCCCTCTATGACAACATTTCACCACAGAACTTTTATTTTGGAAACTGAACTAGCTAACATGCTGACTGCGTGACTGATCTGCTGGCTAAAGGCATAGAAACATGTTGTACTATGTCACTGACCAAAAACATATATTATATGTCTAAAAATAGCAATTATACTGTAGCTTGGAGATAGAATAGAGTAGGGTGCAGAGCAGGGTTGAGTAGGGGGTAGAGTATGGTGCAGATCAGGGTTGAATAGGGGGTAGAGGAGAGTGTAGAGTATGGTGCAGAGCAGGGTTGAGTAGGGGGTAGAGTAGGGTGTGGGGTGTAGAGTAGGGGGTATAGTAGGGGGTAGATCAGAGCAGGGTAGAGTAGGGGGTATAGGAGGGGGTAGAGCAGAGCAGGGTACAGTTTAGTAGAATAGAGTAGAATAGAGTAGAGTAGGGTTGAGTAGAGTAGAGTAGAATATAGCAGAGTAGTGTAGAGTACAATCTTAGAAAAAAAGGTAATCTAAAACCTAAAAGGGTTCTTTGGCTGTCCACATAGGATAACCCTTTTTGGTTCCAGGTAGAACCCCTTTGAGTTCCACGTAGAAACTGTTCCACAGAGAGTTCTAAAAGGAACCCAAAAGACTTGTACCTGGAACCGAAAATGGTTTTCCTATGGGGACAGCTGAATAACCTTTTTTTTCTAAGAGTGTAGAGTAGAGTAGGCTTGAGTTGAGCAGGGTTGAATAGAGTAGAAAAGTAGAATAAGTTAGGTGTCTGTGTAAGGTGTTTCTGTGAATCACTCTGTGACTCACTCTCTTGAACAACACAGCTGTTTGGCTGGTGAAACAGCTGAACAGCTGAGGATACAGGAGTTGGGTCTCACACACACACACACACACACACACACACACTTTCCGTCACTATGTGAGTGTTGTTTCTGACCAAGCCTTTGTGTGAGGACGTCATGCACACAGCTTTTGACTGGACAGGACCCACATGGGTTATTATACATATCCATTCATTCACTGATGTCGTTACAAAGCCTTTGTACCTGGTGATGTCATAACCATATGCCCTGTCCAGTAAAATTATTACACATGTATATCTTTGTTTGAGTCCCTATGTAGTGGGACACAAATAGAGCAGTCTTTCCTAAGCTTTGATGATTTGAATCAGCTGTGTAGTGTTTGGGCAAAAACCTAAAGGTGCACCCCTTGATGTCTCCAGGACTGAGTTGGGGGATCAGAGAACAGGGTGCCATTTGGGACACAGTCCCTCTCTATCTAAGGTATTCATTTTCCGTTCACTCCACCAACCAATGACTCAGACAGGGACACAATACTCAGACGGGGAAACACTATTCCAGTAAACCACGACACAACCAGAAAGTGACAGGAAACCTGCTATTGTATTAGAGAGACCTGGGAAGTGTCCTAAATGGTACCCTATTCCCTACACAGTGCACTACAGATCTAGGACCAGGATAATAACTTTCAGCATTCCCTAAAAATGACAACTCCTGCATTGCTACACACAGGAGAGGTTACTGTTGACTCAACAGTAGAGTGAAACACTTTAGTTCAGGACAGAGAATAGAGAAGTTGACCGTCTGTTGGGTAGAAAGGAATGACGTCAGAAGGACCAACAATTCCCCACCTCATACAAACAAACACACACACTCACACACCACCTTATGAACAAACTGACTGACTATAAAATCATATGACCATCTCACTTCTTGAATCCTGGTACCAAAATCGCAGTATGAAACTGACATTGTTAATATTGAAAGTGCAACAAAACCTTTTACAGTAGGCCATCTCAAGTTTCTGCTATTCTAGATCTCACAGAGGCATGGATGAATCAATAGAATAGAATACTTTTTGAGACCCATGGGGAGAGACCCATGGGGAGACCCACTGCCTCTTTCAGTGATTGAGAGAGGCAGTGAGCGCCACAGAAATAGAATGGAAACGTCCATTCTAACAATCATATTTCTAGGGTGATAGCATCAATGTCTTCCAGGTTCCAAGAGGAGACTCACCTTGTTGACCCGAGTCCCATACGTGACGATGACATCATACCCCGTGAGGATTCCGTTGACCCTGTCCTGGGGCGGGTCCTTCCATCGGATCACCAGCAGTGACTCGTTTAGCATAACAGTCACGTTACGGGGGTAGACTGACGGTACTGGACAACAAAGGGAAGGAAAAGAGAGGGTCACACACTCAAATATGATCTTCAATCTTGGAATCTGTGATAATACTCAAATAGAGCTCACATACAACAGACTACTTTTGCAAACATTGGCACATTCGCATTGATAAGAACACTGAAATGTTGATTAATGTGCACGGTCCTTCACGGTTACATCAACATTTTTATATAGGACGTAATGAAACAAATAAATAATTTTCAATATGTCTAGTCGTCAAAGAAAATGACTGAGATGAGGCCACATTCGGGCCAACCACTTCTGATGTTTCCTACGGCATGGAAAGATTTCTGTCAGATCTGCAGACTAAAATATCTCCAACAGCGGCTTGAATTTAGAGAGGAAGTCGGAAGCAGCCCCACCCGTACACTATGAACTGCATGCTTTCTCCATGAGACCACTCCTGCTTTTGCTTCCTATGTGGCCTCTCAGGAAGATATGCAAAGATAATATCAGACATATTCTGGATGTGATGCACATTTCACT
The DNA here is from genome assembly GCF_013265735.2 of Oncorhynchus mykiss. Classification (NCBI taxonomy): domain Eukaryota; kingdom Metazoa; phylum Chordata; class Actinopteri; order Salmoniformes; family Salmonidae; genus Oncorhynchus; species Oncorhynchus mykiss. The sequence continues at coordinate 29,490,368 of NC_048584.1, read as the reverse complement.
AGGGAACCCCCTGTCATGCAAAATATAATATGTACTGTACTTCTAACGATTTCTGATCAGTGAAATTAAACTGATTTCTGAATACTTGATGGGATGAGGGGACAAGAAAACTAGCCCGGATCCAAACTGAATTGCTCTCTTTCGTGAAGTGAAACAACTGTGAAATGTTACAATTCAATTTGGATCCCCCCAGGATACAATAACACAACACACAGCCATGCATCTTATACAGAGGCAGGACCTAACACAGGATCTACAGAATTCAATACAGGCAAGTGCGTATGATGTATGCAGTCTTAAGAAGGCAAGGACCTGGACAGGCTGCTCCTGCGATCTATGCATTCTCTATGCATGAAAACAAGACCGAAATCTCCAAACTGACCCATGGCCTGGCTGCAGTATATCGGATCATAATGTGGTTGAAACATTGTCACCAATAATTCACATGGGAGCGTAGACTCCAGTGTACAGAGTCTATTTTCACCTTGTATTGAAAATGTATTGATGTCCAGCACCTTTTCAAAGACAATGGGTCTGTGTCCTAAATGGCACCCTATTCCCTACATTGTGCACTACTTTTTACCCAGGCCCATAGATGTTACCCACCTCCTTCTGTAGTGTTGCTCTGGACCCAGGTACTGACTGGTGAATGGCCAAGCTCATTGCTACAGGAGACGCTCATGTTGTACCAGGTCATGGCCTGTAACCCCGGGACATCACTCTGGAACGGAGGAGCTGTAGTGTTGATTATCCTAGCCAGCCTGACCTCTCCTCTCCTTCGGCTCACCTCTTTCACCTTGAAGAGAGCACAGGGAAAAATATAGGTTAGAAAAATATATAGCCTACTGTAGACAGACATTTAGGAGGGAAAAATATAGGTTAGAAAAATATATAGCCTACTGTAGACAGACATTTAGGACAGAATTTTCTAATAAAAAGATACATTTGTGCAAAAATATCACAGTGGTTTAGGAACCACACTGCTGACTCTGCTGACGTCAAAGTGAGGGGCATTGTACCAAACAAGCCATCCGCGAGTATCAAAGCCAATTAATATTTCCGAAACTGTGCTTTACCCACGTGTTCAGGCTCTGGCCCAACCCATCGGTTTCTGGGACCAATCAAAACGCTTTGAATGTGTTCGCATTCTAGAAGTCATCAGGTAGGAGATCAAATCCAGACTTACAGTGGAGAAGAAATGTTAGAGCTTTTTTCCATCTTCGTAACATTGCAAAAATCAGAAACTGTCTGTACAAAAATGATGCAGAAAAGGTCATCCATTTCTTTGTCACTTCTAGATTCGACTACTGCAATGCTCTACTTTACAGCTACTCGGATAAAGCACTAAATAAACTTCAGTTAGTGTTAAATACGGCTGCTAGAATCCTGACTAGAACCCAAAAATTTGATCATATTACTCCAGTGCTAGCCTCTCTACACTGGCTTCCTGTTAAGGCTAGGGCTGATGTTTAGATTTTACTGCTAAACTACAAAGCATTACATGGGCTTGCTCCTACCTATCTCTCTGATTTGGTCCTGCCGTACATACCTACACATGCTACGGTCACAAGACACAGGCCTCCTTATTGTCCCTTGAATTTCTAAGCAAACTGCTGGAGGCAGGGCTTTCTCCTATAGAGCTCAATTTTTATGGAATGGTCTGCCTATCCATGTGAGAGACGCAGACTCGGTCTCAACCTTTAAGTCTTTATTGAAGACTCATCTCTTCAGTAGGTCCTATAATTGAGTGTAGTCTGGCCCAGGGGTGTGAAGGTGAACGGAAAGGCACTGGAGCAATGAACCACCCTTGCTGCCTCTGCCTGGCCGGTTCCCCTCTCTCCACCGGGATTCTCTGCCTCTAACCCTATTACAGGGGCTGAGTCACTGGCTTACTGGTGCTCTTCCATCCCATCCCTAGGAGGGGTGCATCACTTGAGTGGGTTGATTAACTGACGTGATCTTCCTGTCCGGGTTTGGCGCCCCCCTCGGGTTCGTGCCATAGGGGTGATCTTCGTAGGCTATACTCAGCCTTGTCTCAGGATGGTAAGTTGGTGGTTGAATATATCCCTCTAGTGGTGTGGGGGCTGTGCTTTGGAAAACTGGGTGGGGTTATATCCTGCCTGTTTGGCCCTGTCCAGGGGTATCGTCGGACAGGGCCACAATGTCTCCCGACCCCTCCTGTCTCAGCTTCCAGTATTTACGCTGCAAAGGTTTATGTGTCTTGGGGCTAGGGTCAGTCTGTTATATCTGGAGTATTTCTCCTGTCTTATCTGGTGAATGTAAGTATGCTCCCTCTAATTCTCTCTCTCTCTCTCTCTCTACCTCCCCTCCTGGCCCTGGGAGCATGCCTCAGGACTACCTGGCCTGATGACTCCTTGCTATCCCCAGTCCACCTGGTCGTGCTGCTTCTCCAGTTTCAACTATTCTGCCTGCGGCTATGGAACCCTGACCTGTTCACCCGACATGCTACCTTGTCCCGGACCTGCTGTTTTCAACTCTCTCTCTCTCTACTGCACCTGCTGTCTCTAACTCTGAATGCTCGGCTATGAAAAGCCAACTGACATTTACTCCTGAGGTGCTAAGCTGTTGCACCCTCTACAACCACTGTGATTATTATAATTATTTGACCCTGTTGGTAATCTATGAACGTTTGAACATCTTGGCCATGTTCTGTTATAATCTCCACCAGGCACAGCCAGAAGAGGACCAGCCACCCCTCAGAGCCTGGTTCCTCTCTAGGTTTCTTCCTAGGTTCCTGCCTTTCTAGGGAGTTTTTCCTAGCCACCATGCTTCTACATCTGCATTGCTTGTTGTTTGGGGTTTTAGGCTGGGTTTCTGTATAGTATTTTGTGACATCAGCTGATGTAAAAAGGGCTTTAATTAATACATTTGATTGATTGATTGTTTGAGTGATGGTTTGAGGGCGTGTTGTTTGGCCGGAGCGATGTGGATGGGTAGCAAGGCTAGTCTCTCTGTGTCATCATACACCATCTAGGCAGACAGTGTGGAGCTTTGCTTACCCTGATCTGGCAAGTAGTGAGTGGGGAGAATCCATCGTGTCCAGGGGTCCATCTCAGAACTAGTTTGTTAGATTCACGTTGTATCACAGTGACCTCAGAGACAGGAGCTGGAAGCACTGCAAACATACCAAACACAATCCATCATCACGAGAGAAGGGGAATAAAATCCACATAATCCCCATACAGTAATAAATACAGCCAAAACCGCAATCCATAAATTAACAAAGAAAACCGAAAAACACCAGAGCAGCGACCTAACACCGTGGCTGACTCACCAAGAAGCACCGTGGCTGCCTCACCAAGAAGCACCGTGGCTGACTCACCAAGAAGCACCGTGGCTGACTCACCAAGAAGCACCGTGGCTGCCTCACCAAGAAGCACCGTGGCTGCCTCACCAAGAAGCACCGTGGCTGACTCACCAAGAAGCACCGTGGCTGCCTCACCAAGAAGCACCGTGGCTGCCTCACCAAGAAGCACCGTGGCTGCCTCACCAAGAAGCACCGTGGCTGCCTCACCAAGAAGCACCGTGGCTGACTCACCAAGAAGCACCGTGGCTGCCTCACCAAGAAGCAACGTGGCTGACTCACCAAGAAGCACCGTGGCTGCCTCACCAAGAAGCACCGTGGCTGCCTCACCAAGAAGCAATGTGGCTGCCTCACCAAGAAGCACCGTGGCTGCCTCACCAAGAAGCAACGTGGCTGCCTCACCAAGAAGCACCGTGGCTGCCTCACCAAGAAGCACCGTGGCTGCCTCACCAAGAAGCACCGTGGCTGCCTCACCAAGAAGCACCGTGGCTGCCTCACCAAGAAGCACCGTGGCTGCCTCACCAGGAAGCACCGTGGCTGCCTTACTGGGCACCACACACTGAGATTTAGGGCACTATTACTGCTCAGACAGCCTGAATGTGCACTCAAAAAGATCAACGCCCATTTTCACAAAGTGCTAATCTAGGATGATCTCCCCTGTCCATGTTATCTTATTCAAACAGTTCAAAGTGTGGGAGGAGACTGGAGTCCACATTACCTTTAACGTTGACGTTAGCTTCCCTGGAAGTAGTGACACCTTTCTGGTTGTGGGCCTCACAGCTGAACTGGGTGTACTTGTCCACACCTACAGACAAAAACATAACACAGCAGAACATGTTAACTGAATTGTACAGAAAGACAAGGTAATGGAACATGTTTTATAATGATAACGCTTCCAGTGTAAAGTTTAACTTTGTGTATAACCAAATAAAAGTATGGTCGAGTAGTTTCAGTTCAACTTTGTGAACTCAACTGCTGAAATATTTCAATTTAAACTTTTACAAACAATATACTGTATTTATCATGGGCATACAGTACAGTAACTACTGAAATGCAATAGAAAGTAAGTCACGGTCTTGATAACGTTCATGCCTCTACCAACTACCACACAAACAGAAACCAACTGTCATATTGTGTCAGCCGCAAAATGAACATGTCAAACAATGTGATACAAGCCAACTAAAGACACTTTTTAATTTCATTCCCTTCCTGTTACCGCCTGAAAGTGAATGTTACTAATAATAGTTTACCATTAGCAGAATACAGGACTACATGTACTGTAGTGGATAAAGTGTTAGACCGTGAAAAAGATGATGAGAGCTGTGTCAGCTTGACAGGGGGAAGAGCTTTAGTCCTGAATAGGCCTAAAGAGAATTATTGACGTGAGTGGTTTGAGTGGTTTGTTGTGAGTGTGAGATTAAACGCTGTAAACCACACTCATCCTTGAATCATCCTTGAATCATCCTTGACAAAACATAGGCCTAGTGTTAGGTTAGATAATGGCAGTACCTCAACAATAAACTAAACTTTTGAATCTTTCCACTTTGCAACCGCTTCTGCTCTACTAAAGTCCCGACTGGACCAATGGCGTCTCTCTCACTGCCTGGGTTCTTTCTCCTGGCTAACACCACACAGGAGCAGTGTTTAAACCCTGCATCTGCCCAGCGTAGGCCTGCTCCAAATAATGTCCCTTTTGTGCTGTTGTTTTTTTCCACACTGTCCAGTGTTTCATGCTTGGAAACCTTTTCCACAACAATGCACTGCTTGCTCTGCCTCCAAGCTCAGAAACCATTCCACAATTCACTGCCTGCTCTGCCCACGAGAGCTGACTGGAACTGGAAACAGCTTGGCTTGTTATTGTTTTCATTCTTCTGAATATCTAATGAATCTGTTTTGTAGTGTACCCTCAGTGTGATTCTACATTAGCCTTTACCAATTGAAACTTCTACCACCACCGTACAACATACTTTTAGACTGCTGAAGCAAGTACACACATTTTTCTTCAGGACATTTACCTTTTCTAGTTTTGTTTACTTTCCTCTGAATATCTAATGAGCCTGTTGTCTTGGTGAGGAGTAGAAACATGATGTATTATGGGTAAAGTACATTCTTAGAAAAAAGGGTTCCAAAAGGGTTCTTCTCCTATGGGGACAGCCAAAGAACCCTTTAGGTTCTAAGAGTGTAGTACATAATGCCACATCTGTCTCGTCAGGGTATGGAGCCTCTCACTCAGTTGTCACGGCAGTCAAATATTGACATTTTAAACAAGAGTGTTTCAAAAGTACAGAAGCTTACCTCCTAAGTCCAGTATAAGGTCTATATAAATTAGAGGTTGACCAATTATGATTTTTGAACGCCAATACCGATTATTCAGCCAATTTTTTATTTATTTTTTTGTATTTTTTTATTTGTAATAATGACAATTACAACAATACTGAATTAACACTTATTTTAACTTAATATAAAACAAATAAAATCAATTTAGCCTCAAATAAATAATGAAACATGTTCAATTTGGTTTAAATAATGCAAAAACAAAGTGTTGGAGAAGAAAGTAATATGTGCCATGTAAAAATGTGTGCCATGTAAAATATGTGCCATGTAAAAAAGCTAACATTTAAGTTCCTTGCTCAGAACATGAGAACATATGAAAGTTGGTGGTTCCTTTTAACATGAGACTTCAATATTCCAAGGTAAGAGGTTTTAGGTTGTAGTTAATATAGTATTTATAGGACTATTTCTCTCTATACCATTTGTATTTCATATACCTTTGACTATTGGATGTTCTTATAGGCACTATAGTATTGCCAGTGTAACAGTATAGCTTCCGTCCCCCTCCTCGCCCCTACCTGGGCTCGAACCAGCAACACATCGTCAACAGCCACACTCGAAGCATTGTTACTCATCGCTCCACAAAAGCCGCAGCCCTTGCAGCGCAATTGGAATAACTACTCCAAATCTAAAAGCGAGTGACGTTTGAAACAGTATTAGCGCACACCCAGCTAACTGGCTAGCCATTAGGCTGATAGGCTTGAAGTCATAAACAGCGCTGTGCTTGTGAAGAGCTGCTGGCAAAATGCACGAAAGTGCTGTTTGAATGAATGATTACGGGCCTGCTGCTGCTCAGTCAGACTGTTCTATCAAATCAGACTTAATCATAACATAATAACACACAGAAATACGAGCCTTTGGTCATTAATATGATCGAATCCGAAACTATCATTTCGAAAACAAAACGTTTATTATTTAAGTGAAATAAAATACCGAACGGTTCCGTGTCTAATGGGTGGCATCCCTAAATCTAAATATTCTTGTTACATTGCACCCACGAAGCATCGTTACCCATCGCTCCACAAAAGCCGCGGCCCTTGCAGAGCAAGGGGAACCACTACTTCAAGGTCTCAGAGCAAGTGACGTCACCGATTGAAACGCTATTTAGCGTGCACCACTGCTAACTAGTTAGCTATTTCACATCCGTTACACTAGCAATTTACCTTGGCTTCTACTGCATTCGCGGAACAGGCAGGCTACTTGTGGAGTGCAACAGTTAGAGCGTTGGACTAGTTAACTGTTGCAAGTTTGGAACCCCTGAGCTGACAAGGTGAAAATCTGTCGTTCTGCCCCTGAACAGGCAGTTAACCCACAGTTCCTCAGTCATTGAAAATAAGAACGTGTTCTTAACTGACTTGCCTAGTTTAATAAAAGTTTTTTTATTTTTTATAATCGGAAATCGGCGCCCAATTTCCGATTGTTATGAAAACTTGAAATCGGCCCTAATTAATCGGCCATTCCGATTAATCGGTTGACCTCTAATATAAATACCTACAAATCCTTTATAAACTAAAACCTTACGCTTTGGTAAAACTATGATCAAAGTTTTGACATCTCTCAAAGTCTCATGATCTCTCTCAGTTTCACTCAGAGTTACTAAATACTTCCAGCAGGATTGAAGTTCTTCAAACAGACAAATAAACTAACCTCCCATTACAAACTGAGAGGCTGTAGAGAAGCCAGTGAATGGTCACAGAGAGGGAGAGGGAGAGAGAGAGATAAAGACAGAGAGTAAAAAGAGGGAGATCGAGCGAAAGAGAGAGAGAGAGAGTGAAAGAGAAAGCTTAAGAGAAAGAGAGAGCGTGAGAGTGAAAGAGAGAGTGAAAGCGAGAGAGAGAAAGTAAGAGAGAGAAAGAGAGTTACTCAGTTTATGATACTGGTTTTATAGAGCAGGAAAGCCTTTTTTGGCAAACCAAGGTTTGTCTATTTCAGGCAACAGCGAAAAGAGCCAAATCTAGTAAATAACAGCCAACGACTGCGTCCAGCTTCCCTTTCTATATAGTGCATTAAAGTTGACCAGAGCTCTATGTCCCTGGTCAAAAGTAATTCACTATAAAGGGCATAGGGTGCCATGTTAACAGCGTCTTTCAGAGGGCCTTCCAACTCACAGATCATTCAATGAGTACTACAGAGTCTAAATAAAAAGACAACACACAAAGCAAAGGTCAGACACTTGCTCTTCACACCGACACCATTTATTGGTGGCTGTCCTAGACAACTCTTGCAGCTCAAAACGGAATCTCTTGAGACTTGCAAGTGACCATTCCAACTAAAAGGCTAACAACATTGAAACTGGTTTAGTGGATTACAGTAAATGCATAGAGAGAGTGAGTGGGTGGAGTGAGCTGAAACTGGGTTGAAATACTATTTAAAATCTCTCAAATACTTTTAGCATTTGCTTTAGTCTGCCTAGAGTGCCAAATGGGCAGGGATTTGCACTTTTGCGACTATTCTATTCGTTCGATTAGGTCAGGCAACCTCAATCAAGCCTAGATATATGATCTCTCTATTAACCAGCGAGCCAAATGTATGATCTCTCTGTAACTAGCCCTGGAAGTATTGCATTGCGGTTCCAAGTCCAACAAACAGTGTGTAATTATCAGGTTTGGCAAGGTTCCATTCTATTTCTATGGTTCCATTCTACCAGGCTTTCACTGCTGAACTGACCTGGTTGCGGAACAACCTCATATAACCCAGTATGTGTCCCAAATGGCATTATATTCTCTATATAGTGCAGTGCACTACTTTTGACCAGGTTCAATTGGGCTGTAGTCAAAAGGAGTACACTTGAGGACACACACCTCTGCCCCAATGTCTTTTTCCATTTTCAACTAAAGTAGAATCTAAAATCTTTGAATACACTGTAACACATTTGTTCCCTTTGTGCTCTGAGGAGATTGTGGGCATGTAATGTGGCCATGGTCTGACCCTGTACTGTGCCTCTGGGGACTAGGTTTGTAAATCATTATGTAACATGGATTTTTCTGGGAGAGAACAGTGGCTAACTGGACTTTAATATACAGAAATTAAAATGGTCAGAATTTGAGGGAGCAAAGGCTACCTGTAACAACAGTAGGCTACCACCCCAGTAACAAAAGCTGAACAGGCCCAATCAGAATCAAGTCAGAAAAGGGAAGGAAACTGCTCAGTGTTAGTGGGAGGAAAGGCTACCCGTAACATCCAGAGATATGGATGTCAGTCAACCCTGCCAGCCTGCAGCCAGGCAGTCCCCAGCCAGCTCCCCTTTCCAGTCCCTCCCTGTAAAGCAGAGCGGGGGTGGTGGGCCATCCCGTGAATGAGGCCTTTGTCCAGAGAGCCATCCCCCGATCTGTCCATCTTCCCTACAACCCCCATCACACACACACACACACACACACACACACACAGCCACAGCACATGCTGGAAAAAAACACAACTTTGGCCTCTAACCCTCCACCCTTCACCTCCCAGCCAGTAGCTCTACAACTCACCACTGTGTCTGGACTACTAAAGGCCCTACAACTCACCACTGTGTCTGGACTACTAAAGGCCCTACAACTCACCACTGTGTCTGGACTACTAAAGGCTCTACAACTCACCACTGTGTCTGGACTACTAAAGGCTCTACAACTCACCACTGTGTCTGGACTACTAAAGGCCCTACAACTCACCACTGTGTCTGGACTACTAAAGGCCCTACAACTCACCACTGTGTCTGGACTACTAAAGGCTCTACAACTCACCACTGTGTCTGGACTACTAAAGGCTCTACAACTCACCACTGTGTCTGGACTACTAAAGGCTCTACAACTCACCACTGTGTCTGGACTACTAAAGGCCCTACAACTCACCACTGTGTCTGGACTACTAAAGGCTCTACAACTCACCACTGTGTCTGGACTACTAAAGGCTCTACAACTCACCACTGTGTCTGGACTACTAAAGGCTCTACAACTCACCACTGTGTCTGGACTACTAAAGGCTCTACAACTCACCACTGTGTCTGGACTACTAAAGGCTCTACAACTCACCACTGTGTCTGGACTACTAAAGGCTCTACAACTCCCCACTGTGTCTGGACTACTAAAGGCCCTACAACTCACCACTGTGTCTGGACTACTAAAGGCCCTACAACTCACCACTGTGTCTGGACTACTAAAGGCTCTACAACTCACCACTGTGTCTGGACTACTAAAGGCTCTACAACTCACCACTGTGTCTGGACTACTAAAGGCCCTACAACTCACCACTGTGTCTGGACTACTAAAGGCTCTACAACTCACCACTGTGTCTGGACTACTAAAGGCTCTACAACTCACCACTGTGTCTGGACTACTAAAGGCCCTACAACTCACCACTGTGTCTGGACTACTAAAGGCTCTACAACTCACCACTGTGTCTGGACTACTAAAGGCTCTACAACTCACCACTGTGTCTGGACTACTAAAGGCTCTACAACTCACCACTGTGTCTGGACTACTAAAGGCTCTACAACTCACCACTGTGTCTGGACTACTAAAGGCCCTACAACTCACCACTGTGTCTGGACTACTAAAGGCTCTACAACTCACCACTGTGTCTGGACTACTAAAGGCTCTACAACTCACCACTGTGTCTGGACTACTAAAGGCCCTACAACTCACCACTGTGTCTGGACTACTAAAGGCCCTACAACTCACCACTGTGTCTGGACTACTAAAGGCTCTACAACTCACCACTGTGTCTGGACTACTAAAGGCTCTACAACTCACCACTGTGTCTGGACTACTAAAGGCCCTACAACTCACCACTGTGTCTGGACTACTAAAGGCTCTACAACTCACCACTGTGTCTGGACTACTAAAGGCTCTACAACTCACCACTGTGTCTGGACTACTAAAGGCCCTACAACTCACCACTGTGTCTGGACTACTAAAGGCCCTACAACTCACCACTGTGTCTGGACTACTAAAGGCTCTACAACTCACCACTGTGTCTGGACTACTAAAGGCTCTACAACTCACCACTGTGTCTGGACTACTAAAGGCCCTACAACTCACCACTGTGTCTGGACTACTAAAGGCTCTACAACTCACCACTGTGTCTGGACTACTAAAGGCTCTACAACTCACCACTGTGTCTGGACTACTAAAGGCTCTACAACTCACCACTGTGTCTGGACTACTAAAGGCTCTACAACTCACCACTGTGTCTGGACTACTAAAGGCCCTACAACTCACCACTGTGTCTGGACTACTAAAGGCTCTACAACTCACCACTGTGTCTGGACTACTAAAGGCTCTACAACTCACCACTGTGTCTGGACTACTAAAGGCCCTACAACTCACCACTGTGTCTGGACTACTAAAGGCCCTACAACTCACCACTGTGTCTGGACTACTAAAGGCCCTACAACTCACCACTGTGTCTGGACTACTAAAGGCTCTACAACTCACCACTGTGTCTGGACTACTAAAGGCTCTACAACTCACCACTGTGTCTGGACTACTAAAGGCTCTACAACTCACCACTGTGTCTGGACTACTAAAGGCCCTACAACTCACCACTGTGTCTGGACTACTAAAGGCTCTACAACTCACCACTGTGTCTGGACTACTAAAGGCCCTACAACTCACCACTGTGTCTGGACTACTAAAGGCTCTACAACTCACCACTGTGTCTGGACTACTAAAGGCTCTACTGGTGGACTACTGGTGACATAAATGTAAAGTTGTGTATCGTGTGCGTAGCAGTGAAAATCAATGCAGTGCTTTTTGATAACACTACCAAGGGGAAAATCATATATATATATATAAACTGAACAGTACCGGACCCAAATCAAACCACAGAGCTCAAAAGATTCATGAATTATTTTAACCCCTTTTTCATGGTATCCAATTGGTAGTTACAGTCTTGTCCCATCGCTGCAACTCCCGTACGGACTCGGGAGAGGCGAAGGTTGAGAGCCTTGCGTCCTCCGAAACATAACACAGCTGAGCCGCACTGCTTCTTGACACAATGCCCGCTTAACCTTTGAAGCCAGCCGCACCAATGTGTCAGAAGAAAACACTGTACAACACTGTACAACCGTGTCAGTGTGCACTGCACCCAACCCGCCACTGGAGTCGCTAGAGCACAATGGGACAAGAACATCCCTGCCAGCCAAACCCTCCACTAACCCCGACGACGCTGGGACAATTGTGAGCCACCCCACAGGTCTCCCGGTCGCGGCCAACTGAGACAGAGCCTGGACTCAAACCAGGATCTCTAGGAGCACAGCTAGCACTGTGATGCAGTGCTTTAGACCACTGCACCACTCGGGAGGCCCTAGATTCATAAATTCAATGGAAAATATATGTAAGGATAAAATATAATTAAATATGGGGGATTGGAAACAATGTTCCCACCAAACAATTTGATAGAACCCACAATCTATATGCAATATTAAAGCTGATCTCGGTTGGCCCCAGGTCACCAAGTAAATTAACTGCTGTAAATTGAGCCAATAGAGCCAATGTTATGTTTTCACATTGAAGACAGGTTTTTGTCTGTGGGAGAACCTAATGGAGGCAGGTAACAAGTTTTATGCTCACAACACTGCTCAGCTTCAAGATATGTATTACTAATTAATCATTAAGGCCCCTTTAGGTGTTCTAGAGCGTTTCAAAGGTGCAGTCCCCACTCTGTCAGTCCAGGATTCAAATTATAACTAATTTAGCAAATCTTCAGGCCAAAATGTTGTAGCCCTACTCAGTCTTGACCAGTGGTGGGAAAAGTACCCAATTGTCATACTTGAGTAAAAGTAAAGATACCTTCAGAGAAAATGACACCCGGTAATTCTACAGACAGACAGTGACAGACAGTGACAGACAGTGACAGACAGACAGACAGACAGACAGACAGACAGACAGACAGACAGACAGACAGACAGACAGACAGACAGACAGACAGACAGACAGACAGACAGACAGACAGACAGACAGACAGACAGACAGACAGACAGACAGACATTGTTAAAGCATGAGTGGAACGAATTGCAAGAAATCTCTGAAGTTGGAGACTTTTATCTCCCTCACCAACTTTAAACATCTGCTACATAGTCCATTGGTATATAGCCCACCCAATTTACCTACCTCATCCCCATACTGTTTTTATTTATTTACTTTTCTGCTCTTTTGCACACCAATATCTCTACCTGTACATGAACATCTGATCATTTATCACTCCAGTGTTAATCTGCTAAATTGTAATTATTCACTCCTATGGCCTATTTATTGCCTACCTCCTCATGCCTTTTGCACACAATGTATATAGATTCTTTTTTTTCTACTATGTTATTGACTTGTTTATTGTTTACTCCATGTGTAACTCTGTGTTGTTGTCTGTTCATACTGCTATGCTTTATCTTGGCCAGGTCGCAGTTGTAAATGAGAACTTGTTCTCAACTGGCCTACTTGGTAAATAAAGGTACAATTTAAAAAATATATTTAAAACAGCTATTCAGCACTGTAACCCAGGGGGACCACAGTTACAGTGAACATGGTGATACATCTCTCTGTGGTAGCAGGACAGAAAGAGAGAAAGTGGGATAGGGCAGAGAGAGAGAGACACGAGACAGAGACTGGAAGAGACACACCGTGAGAGACAAAAAGAGAGAGGAAAATGGAGAGAAGCGGGAGAGAGAAATGGATGGAGGGAAAGAGAGAAAGGGAGAGACAGATGCTGAGACTGTAGATAGACAGACTGACATCACAGTATTCAGACCTCCAACACATCTCTGCTACAGCTGAGTAGGACACAGCTCTGCACATTTTACACTGATAAACACACAAACACTGACACGAATGTCCTTTACCATCGCTTATGAATAACTAACCAAAAGACTGCCTGGACATTCAGCGATATGAGGAAACCGTATTCCCTCCATAAACCACGACACAAGTTCTTGGTCCTCATTACTCTCTTTTGGTCTTACTTCCTCTCTCTATCTCAGTCTTACTTTCTCTTTATCGCTCTCTATCTCTCTCTCTCTCGGTCTCTATCTCTTTATCCCGGTCTCTCTCTCTCTCTCTCACCATTCCGGTCACTCTCTCTCTCTTACATGAAACAATTCATTTTAATGAAATAACAAGGTAATTTAATTCAGATAAGGGGATTTTTTTTAAATCGTAATAATATGCACACATAACAAAACATTTCCCTTAAGAGACCTATGCACACATTTTCTTTAGGACCTAGGAGATTTTGTATGCCAGAAAACCCAACTCAACATTGCAAAATACAACATGACCTACAGTACATTTGTGGTGTTATAAAGGAGAGATTCAGGTGAGCCGCTAAGATCCCTATTCAATATACGTCTGTGTATTAGCCAATGACCTGAATTCAAAGTTTAGCAAAATGGGCAAAGCCCGGTGTGGAATTCCACTTTTTTTTTAAAAGAGGTTTTCTAGGCCTTAGGAGAGAAGCTAAGGGTATCTGTGCGTGCATGTATGTGTCTCTCTCACCTGGTACAGTGTAGTTGCTGGGGGAGGAGGTAATGTACCCTATCACACGCACTCCGTTGCGTAGCCAGTGGATCCTGATAGGATTCGGGGGACCCACCGCTTCACACGACAGGTTAAAGGGGCGGTTACGAGTTACGTTCCTGTCATCAGGCTGTCTGGTGAATGTTGGTAGACCTAAAAACACACACAGACAAACAGAGTACATGTTTGAGATCGACTACATTGCAGTCAGGCTGTGCAGAATCACCTTACATTGCAAATAACTACTTATTATGATCAAGATCAGTGATTCTACACCTCGTCTTGCTCAAACTGGTCACCTAAAAGACACAGTATATAAGAACCAGTCATGGAAACCCTTGTCATCCATTTGAAGCACTCGTATGATGTTGGGACTTACCTTCGACCTGGATAATGATAGGCTGGGACTCTATCTCTATGTCACTGACTCTCAGTCTACAGCGGTAGTCCCCAGAGTCAGCTCTCTGGACATGAGTTATGCTGAAACACACAAGTAGTGGAGAAATTTAGCAATCCAGACATTTCAGAACCACCTGATTTATAATACTGATTGCACTCTCTGTGTCACTTTGTGTTTGTATTTCTATGCTCTGACGAAGGTCGACTCTGACCGGAAGCTTGGCATTTTAATTGCAAAACATTGCAAGGATCTAAGTATCCAAATGCTCCTTTCTTCACATGCTGTGTCTGCCATGAATGTCCCCTGCTCACACCCAAGTCCTCCCATCACAGTTACCTGACGGTGGACAGCAGGGTCATGACCCCGTGTGTGACAGTCTGTAGTTCGTTGATGACCACCTGCAGGTTTTCAGCCAGCTCCATGTTGTTCTTCCACCACAGCACGGTGAGGTCCAGGTTGGCGTCAGGGATGTCGATGGAGCAGTTGAACTTTGCCTCGTGGCCCTCGGATAGGTGCACCGAACCCACCGTAGACTTGAACCTGGATGGAATCAAATAGAATAGAATTGAGTTGAATGAAATGGAAGTTGAGTTGAGTTAAATGTTGTTGAATTTTACGGTTGCAAATGAAATCACATCAATCAGTAAGATGTGATTTAAACTTCAGAGGATAGCTCACGTATTGATTAATACAAATACTTATCCCCAAAGGGGTTCAGAATGGTAAAACAAATAACATCTACCTAATGATAATAAAAAAAGACAACAAGACAAAAGTTACAACAACAACAATACAAACAAGTGATTAATAGATAGTAACCTCAGCTTCCTGATGTCGTCCTGGCTGAGGTGGACCCTCGGGGCATGGGCTGGTACGATGAGGGTCTCGGGGGATACAGTGGGCTGGGAGGACCGACCCTGACGTCCTGGCATGTGCGGGGAGACCCCGCCACGGCCACGTCCTCCAGAGACACGGTAAACATAGGGACTCCCATGATGCTCAGCTGTATGTGAGCAGGAAGGGACGGTCATTTCCAAAGCCTGATACAATATTATAGACCATCTCTGTCATTTCTCCTACCTTAGATCAATAGTCAATAACTTTATATACTGTATTTCTCACAACAACAAAAAACACAAAATAACGCCACAGCAGGATTGGAGAATAATCTGCAATTGAAACTAACATTTCAGTTCCCTACATTTAGTATTTTTCCCTCAGAGTTAGAACTACTCAAATGATTCAAGCCACCACGATTAGCCTAACTCAATGGAAACAAACTGTATTGAGATTGTATAGGAGGGGGTGGAACAGCTAATTTGATATTCAATACCGCTCTGCATTTGTTTCTCCCTCTCCCTGTGCTAAGGGAGGAACCATACAATGTAAGCAGAGGAATCTCCCAAATATCTGGAGTATTTCAGTAATTTTTCTCAGCAAAGTCATATTCATATAGCCTGATTCCAGATCTGTTGGTACAGTCTTGCCTAAACAGTAAAAAATAGATATGGGACGAAGCAAATATGTGTATGGCAATATCCTTATAAAATATCAAGACAGGCTACTGCCACTTAGCCTGGTCCCAGATATGTTGTTGCTGTCTTGCAAACTCTGATGGTCACAGTTCAACAACCAGCACAGATAAAGGACCAGGCTAGCCCTCACAACCACAAAAAAAACACATGAAAAAAATGACTTGAAAAAAAAACACCTTTTGTTTTCAGACGTGTGAACAAATCAAGTGAAAATGCTCATGTTAAAAAATATATATATGTTTTTTAGTTGAGATTTTCATACAAGTCAGAGATGTGGTTTTCAGACACGTGTGAAGTTTCACATGTACTTTTCCTGGCGAATTTGTTTTTTGCTCATGTGACATTTTTTTTTTACATGTTCATTTTCACCACTTCCAGCTACATCTGGTTTCCCATCCAGGGACCAACCAGGACCAACCCTGCTTAGCTTCTGAGGCAAACCAGCAGTAGCTATGTCGCTAGAAAGAATGTGCCGAAAGATGGAACTGGGGAAAAAAAGGCAGCAACGGCCAGGGTAACATAACCAAAGATAGAGAAAATTGCAGGAAAGAGGGAGGTGTTTTATTTAATCGCATTATCATTAAAGAAAAATCACTGAAAACATTTTTATTGCATCTATTTACAATTAATTTGTTCTCGCATTTTGAAATGATTTCCATGCAATATTTTGTTTTTGCTATCCATACTTTTGGGTTTATGTTTTGCTTTCAAGATCAGTCTGTTTGTTTGCAATGCTAAGAATTAAGTTTTCCACTTTAGATGTTTTACTTGTTATTATTGACACAAAAGTAAGTCCCTCACTAGAGGATTTCTCCATTTAATATCACTATTACTCTTTAAAGGTGTTTAAAGCGGCAATCCTTAATTGAAACATGAACAAAGTGTTCTCCCCACCACAGTTTCAGTAAAAAGCTGAGGGATGGGGCTAGAGAAATGCAACCACTCTCACTCAACCACTCCACGCTATGGATGCAAGGACTGACCATAATATCAAAATGATAGATTTAAACATGCTTTTAGGCTATACAGTGAACTTTTTACATTTACTTTATTTACAAACATTGGAGTAAAACAAGCTTATATTTTGGCTTCTGATGGGATATACTCATGAGGCATTTACATTATTCATTATATTCTTTAAAAAATCTATGGGTACATATCATTAATTTACAAGTCCAAAATGGAATGTTACAACTGAGGATTGCCCCTTTAACAGGAAGTGACCTTCATACAGCAGAACTATGTCACCATTTGAAGGTCATCCATTAACCTGCCCACCCAAAAAATGATTATGTCCACTGTTCCGTGAATGTCACACAAAATGGTTCCCTTGTCCTGCATTTGGGCTTGTTAGATGTGGTCACCCTAATTCAGTGGTGTAAAGTACTTAAGTAAAAATACTTTAATATTTTACTTAAGTCGTTTTTTGGGGTATCTTTACATTACTTTACTATTTATATTTTTGACAACTTTTACTTCACTACATTCCTAAAGAAAATAATGTACTTTTTACTCCATATATTTTCCCTGACAACCAAAAAGTACTCGTTACATTTTGAATACGTAGCAGGACAAGAAAATGGTCAAATTCACAGACTTATCAAGAGAACATCCCTGTTCATCCCTACTGCCTCTGATCTGGCGGACTCACTAAACACACATGCTTTGTTTGTAAATGATGTCTGAGTGTTGGAGTGTTCCCCTGGCTATCTGTAAATGATGTCTGAGTGTTGGAGTGTTCCCCTGGCTATCTGTAAATGATGTCTGAGTGTTGGAGTGTTCCCCTGGCTATCTGTAAATGATGTCTGAGTGTTGGAGTGTTCCCCTGGCTATCTGTAAATGATGTCTGAGTGTTGGAGTGTTCCCCTGGCTATCTGTAAATTATGTCTGAGTGTTGGAGTGTTCCCCTGGCTATCTGTAAATGATGTCTGAGTGTTGGAGTGTTCCCCTGGCTATCTGTAAATGATGTCTTAGTGTTGGAGTGTTCCCCTGGCTATCTGTAAATGATGTCTGAGTGTTGGAGTGTTCCCCTGGCTATCTGTAAATGATGTCTGAGTCTTGGAGTGTTCCCCTGGCTATCTGTAAATTATGTCTTAGTGTTGGAGTGTTCCCCTGGCTATCTGTAAATGATGTCTGAGTGTTGGAGTGTTCCCCTGGCTAAAAAACAAGAAAATGGTGCTGTCTGTTTTACTTTATATAAGGAATTAGAAATGATGTATACTTTTACTTTTGATACTTAAGTATATTTAAAACCAAATACTTTTATACTTTTACTCAAGTAGTATTTTACTTGAGTCATTTTCTATTAAGGTATCTTTACTTTTACTCAAGTATGACAATTGATTACGTTTTCCACCACTGTCCTAATTCCACCTGTGGAAACATCTTTTCACATGTGAGGAGAATAACATTATTTCAACCCCAGATTTCGAAACTGCTTATGAAACTGCTAATGAACTTGCAATTCTACATGTGAACTGAGATTTTCACGTGAATGTTTTTAACATGTGAAACGGCAATTTCCTCACATGTGAAAAGGTGGTGTTAACATGTGAACTCCAAATGTATACATTTGGAAATATGGTTCTCTAAATGTATACATGTGAAAATATGGTTTCAATAGTGAAATAAATGTAAGCTCATACATTTGTTTGTAAGGGAACTGACACCAGCTTTCACTGGGACAGAGAGGAAGGGGGGAATACCAGCAGTTCAGAGGTAAAATAATCTGTTATCAGAGGAAGCAAACTGTTTTGCCTCCCTGGAAGCAATGATCCACTTTGTTAGTGATGCCAGAGTCCAAAGGCCAAACCTGTTCTCTCACTTCTCCTCTTCACACTGTGTCGTAGGCTACATACTTTACACAAACCTAGAGAAGCGGGTGAACATCGATACAGTAGAGCATCGCAACATTATTTGTGTCGTTTTTATATCGATACTGTGACTCCAAGAATAGATTTGTAAAACTAAAATAAACAAATAAGTGTTTTTGCTAGGTGGTTAACGTTAGTTAGCGCTAATTGGCTATACCTGCACCAAAACTCTCGTATACAGTTTGTATCATCCTATAACTCAGGGGTACTCAACTCTTACCCTACGAGGTCTGGAGCCTGCTGGTTTTAAACATGAGAGGAGGAGAATAAAAGAGGGATTAATCTATTCAGCACTGAACGTTTGTCCTTACCATAGGTCCCTAAAAGAGTCAAGCAGACATCACTGATCAGCGAAACCCTTAACAATACATCAAAACACTACACTGCATTGAAACAAAAACGGCACATTGGAGTGTGGGGCTGCCCGACAGGTTTGTGCATTCCAAGTAACTGGTCAAACTTAAAATCCTTCCAGGGTATTTTTAATCAGTACCACCTGGATGTGGCTTTCTAAAAGCCCGACAAGCATATACTGTAGGTTGGGATTAAAGTTAGGATAATGTAATACCATAAGAGAGTGTTCAGGGGCCCCTACAAAAACATAAACAAATGGATCGCATGGGATTTCCACATGCATATAGCATTGGATTTATATAGGCCTATTTGAAGTGTTCAAGGTATTTGATGATAACAACTTTACTTTTGTCCAATGAAAACAAAAATTTAAACAATTGAGTACTGGGGGCTTATCTTAAGGTAATAAACAATACACTTTTAAAATTAGCCACATTTATAGACCCTTTGTAACCCCCACTAAGGATACATGTAAATGTATGTTTCAAAATTTTTACCAAATAAATACATTCTCACAAGAAATCACGATATGGAATTAATTTACAATCGAACAAATATTAAACTCAAGTTTCAAAATGAAAAACAATGAAACATCGATAATGAGTTGCTTGAAAAAAAGCAGTTGATTTTCATCAAAGACATAATTAACTTTTGACAGAAAGAGTTGTTCAAAGTCCTCCAAACCGCAAAAATTGTTACATTGTAACTTACCACTGGCCAGATTCCCCCAAATTATGCCAACACTGGTAGAAAGTAAAATAGTCCATAGATGTATCGTAGTTGACTTTTTCGCCATAGTAAAGAATGTGCAATGCGCAGACAATAGGATTTTATCCGCTACCACCTCCTCTCCAATAAAAATGAAATTATTTTCTAGAAGTCGTACGATCTGACACGTTACCACAAATAGTTATCATTCTCATTTCTCAACATCATTGACTAACACAGACATTTATTTTGCTCTAGAATCCAAGCTGTTTTCGTCCATATAAATCCTTCACTATAGCAGCACAAACGATGACGCCACATGGTATGGTCACTCAAAACCTTCAAAATAAAAGCCCGGATTATAAAAAAGCTAAGCATTGTAGATAACTCATTAAAAAGATATTGAATTTTAATCAATGGCCACTTTTATTACGCGAAAAAGAAATGTACAAATAACATTTCTATTTTTTAAAACCAATAATGAAAAAAATGAGATGTTATGTTCAGAATTTGTCTGTACAGAGAAAACATTTCTACCTGACCCAGCTAAAGTGGGATGGAAAATATTCAGTAGGGTCTCTACCAACCAAATATGTGTAGTTTTGGAGGGGGACTGTGTTATATATATATGCATTTATGCATACATTAACGTACTGTTGCTGTGAATGTCAGTTGGAATGAAAAAACACCATAACTACCACGTTTCAAGGTAAGACCCAGATGCAGACAACATCGAATTAACAACAGTTTATTCATCCAAAAGGGGCAGGCAAAAGACAGGTCAAGGACAGGCAGGGGTTAATAATCCAGATACAGTGCCTTGCGAAAGTATTCGGCCCCTTTGAACTTTGCGACCTTTTGCCACATTTCAGGCTTCAAACATAAAGATATAAAACTGTATTTTTTTGTGAAGAATCAACAACAAGTGGGACACAATCATGAAGTGGAACGACATTTATTGGATATTTCAAACTTTTTTAACAAATCAAAAACTGAAAAATTGGGCGTGCAAAATTATTCAGCCCCTTTACTTTCAGTGCAGCAAACTCTCTCCAGAAGTTCAGTGAGGATCTCTGAATGATCCAATGTTGACCTAAATGACTAATGATGATAAATACAATCCACCTGTGTGGAATCAAGTCTCCGTATAAATGCACCTGCACTGTGATAGTCTCAGAGGTCCGTTAAAAGCGCAGAGAGCATCATGAAGAACAAGGAACACACCAGGCAGGTCCGAGATACTGTTGTGAAGAAGTTTAAAGCCGGATTTGGATACAAAAATATTTCCCAAGCTTTAAACATTCCAAGGAGCACTGTGCAAGCGATAATATTGAAATGGAAGGAGTATCAGACCACTGCAAATCTACCAAGACCTGGCCGTCCCTCTAAACTTTCAGCTCATACAAGGAGAAGACTGATCAGAGATGCAGCCAAGAGGCCCATGATCACTCTTGATGAACTGCAGAGATCTACAGCTGAGGTGGGAGACTCTGTCCATAGGACAACAATCAGTCGTATATTGCACAAATCTGGCCTTTATGGAAGAGTGGCAAGAAGAAAGCCATTTCTTAAAGATATCCATAAAAAGTGTTGTTTAAAGTTTGCCACAAGCCACCTGGGAGACACACCAAACATGTGGAAGAAGGTGCTCTGGTCAGATGAAACCAAAATTGAACTTTTTGGCAACAATGCAAAACGTTATGTTTGGCGTAAAAGCAACACAGCTGAACACACCATCCCCACTGTCAAACATGGTGGTGGCAGCATCATGGTTTGGGCCTGCTTTTTTTCAGCAGGGACAGGGAAGATGGTTAAAATTGATGGGAAGATGGATGGAGCCATTCTGGAAGAAAACCTGATGGAGTCTGCAAAAGACCTGAGACTGGGACGGATATTTGTCTTCCAACAAGACAATGATCCAAAACATAAAGCAAAATCTACAATGGAATGGTTCAAAAATAAACATATCCAGGTGTTAGAATGGCCAAGTCAAAGTCCAGACCTGAATCCAATCGAGAATCTGTGGAAAGAACTGAAAACTGCTGTTCACAAATGCTCTCCATCCAACCTCACTGAGCTCGAGCTGTTTTGCAAGGAGGAAAGGGAAAAAATGTCAGTCTCTCGATGTGCAAAACTGATAGAGACATACCCCAAGCGACTTACAGCTGTAATCACAGCAAAAGGTGGCGCAACAAAGTATTAACTTAAGGGGGCTGAATAGTTTTGCACGCCCAATTTTTCAGTTTTTGATTTGTTAAAAAAGGTTGAAATATCCAATAAATGTCGTTCCACTTCATGATTGTGTCCCACTTGTTGTTGATTCTTCACAAAAAAATACAGTTTTATATCTTTATGTTTGAAGCCTGAAATGTGGCAAAAGGTCGCAAAGTTCAAGGGGGCCGAATACTTTCGCAAGGCACTGTAGGTGGGGCAAAGGTACCGGACGGCAGGCAGGCTCAGGGTCAGCAGAGGTCAGTAATCCAGGTACGTGGGGAAAGGTACAGGAAGGTACAGATCAAGGTGTGACAATAACACTTTTTGTTGCTTACCCTGTTTGTTTCCTGTGTGGAATACAACTACATTCCATGGTAGACTTCCATGCACTCATGCCTTGCCCTAATATCAATCGATTATTTATATGTTTGAGGCAGTATCCAAGGAAAATCATGGCGCTATATGTTTATTTCACCCCAATTATGCACAGCCTTACAATAATTGTCTTAACCCCACCTTGGTCGCTATTAATCCAAAGGTTTGCTTCTTGGATTTGGGTTTAGGACTGATTCATGGATCATATAGCCCATCTCTCCAAATTGTCAAGTGATTTTTACTTGGCCTTTGTCTTAATAGAAGTCCTGTCATATTTACAGTATTTATTCTCTAAAGCAGTCTTATTAGAGGGCTCTAAAGCAGTCTTATTAGAGGACTCTAAAGTAGTCTTATTAGAGGGCTCTAAAGCAGTCTTATTAGAGGGCTCTAAAGCAGTCTTATTAGAGGACTCTAAAGTAGTCTTATTAGAGGGCTCTAAAGCAGTCTTATTAGAGGACACTAAAGTAGTCTTATTAGAGGGCTCTAAAGCAGTCTTATTAGAGGACTCTAAAGTAGTCTTATTAGAGGGTTCTAAAGTAGTCTTATTAGAGGGCTCTAACGTAGTCTTATTAGAGGGCTCTAAAGCAGTCTTATTAGAGGACTCTAAAGTAGTCTTATTAGAGGGTTTTAAAGTAGTCTTATTAGTGGGCTCTAAAGTAGTCTTATTAGAGGACTCTAAAGTAGTCTTATTAGAGGGCTCTAAAGCAGTCTTATTAGAGGACTCTAAAGCAGTCTTATCAGAGGGCAATGTGAATACTTTGTCACAATGGAATACGAGGGTTTGTTTTATATGAGTTATCAGAGAGAAAACGACTACGTAATGCATTTAAAACTTTACAGAAAATGCCCTTGCAAGCGTTAATATACTGTGTACTAATAGTTTAATATTCATTACATTTAACTTGTAAATAAATGAGATTTTTGTTTTAATAACAAAGTTTGTTTCTTGTGTTTCTTTTGTTGTTGTTGAGCACGTATTAATTTCTTGGCTGTGACAAGTACCACATCCTTTAAAGCTGTGTTGCTGGATAGGCATGAGTCCCCCTCCAAAACTACACATATTTACTGTTCAAGTGTATTGCATTGGGGACTATGGAGAGGGGGGAGTGAAAAGCCATCAGCAGGCCGTGCTACAAAGTACCCTTCTAAAAAGAAACCAATAGAGATCCTGCTGAGTATTTTCCATTTGACTTTAGCTGAGACAGGCAGAAGTTTTCTATCTACAAGTCAAAACGTTTCCCATGTATAATCTATTACAATGTATTGCATAGGGTGCTAGGTATGTACAGAGTATGTACGACATGGTCCCCCTACTAAACTTCACATATTTAAATAATACAATATTTTAAATAAATATTTTAAATTATCAATTTTTGTAAGGTGGTTGTAGTATTTAAAAAAACTGTTGTACTGCACTAGAGTGCTATTTTTTTTTTAGCATTTCTTTGAAGGGAAACTCTTATTTAAAAAAATAAAATCTCATTTTTTTGCACTGCCAGCATACTATCCTGTTGCTAAGAGAACAATAATAAACTCCACGATCAGAAAATACATTTCTCTGACTACATTGTTGTACTATTCTGCCAGCAGCACAAATTACAAAGTCATGTTGTATGGTACTGAGGAAACCTTCAAAATATAAGTTTCAAAACATTTCAATGTCGATAACTTATTGAAAATATTGTGAATCGTAATCAATGGCCAATGCTATGGTGCTTATAAGCAAATGCAAGAAGGAATTCATTAAATAAATCAGAAATATGTTTTTTTAAACATTTTTTAAGACCACTATTGAAAAATATAATGTTCAGACTTTTACTGTATATTCACAATATTGGGCTGTAGAAAAAAAAACTAGTCTTTGTACTGATGTAAAAGTGGGGTTGTGAGTACTCAGTAGGGTCTGTAGAATCTATATACAGTACTAGTCAAACGTTTAGACACACCTAGTCATTAAATGTTTTTATTTTTATTTTTTAACTATTTTCTACATTGTAGATTAATAGGGTGAGGACATTAAAACTATGAAATTACACATATAGAAAAAAGTGTTAAACAAATCAAAATATATTTTATATTTGAGATTCTTCAAAGTAGCCACCCTTTGCCTTGATGACAGCTTTGCACACTCTTGGAATTCTCTCAAACAGCTTCATGAGGTACTTTGGAATGCATTAACAGGTGTGCCTTGTTAAAAGTTAATCTGTGGAATTTCTTTCCTTCTTAATGTGTTTGAGCCAATCAATTGTGTTGTGACAAGGTAGGGGTGGTATACAGAATATAGCCCTATTTGGTGAAAAACCAAGTTAGTGTGTGCCCCTGAGTGGCGCAGTGGTCTAAGGCACTGCATCTCAGTGTTAGAGGTGCTACAGAACCTGGTTCAAGTCCAGGCTGTAGGGTGTTGCACAATTGGCCTAGTGTTGTCTGAGTTATGGTTTGGCAGGGGTAGGCCATCATTGTAAGTAATATTTTTTTTTTAAACTGGCTTGCCCTTTAGCCCACTGCAGTAAAGACTAAACAGAACATTGTTGGTCGCTGGGCTTGTGCTAAGACCTCAAAATGCTGATGCAGCACCCAGCACCGGTCACACAGAGTGTTTCTTGGTAGTCTTAAACAAATCTACTTTGAAACAAAATTATGCACCTCACACACACGGGCTTAAAAAAAGAAGACACCTGTACCATGTCAGATATAGAGTTGAAATGTGTTCCGTTTTGAGTTTGCACCCCAATATTACACTTTATATACATCACAAGATCATTTTTAAGTAATGCTGATTTATTATGAAATCATGAAAAATATGAATAACATTCTACCCATGAGGCAACTAGAGTGCGATTTGGTAATTTGACTGCAGGAAAGGGTTACAAACTTTAATGTTCTGAGTGATATGAGGAAACAAAGGTTTAATAACAAGAGAGAGGAAGATCAGCAGTATTCTCACAGCAGGCTGCATTCCATGTGGTTGAAACTGGAGTTAAAGTTGTCAAGGCAGCGGGGTTTGTATAGCTTGTGATGAAAATGATTAAAGCCACACACCTTCATTTGTCAATAACCTCAAAGACTGGGCTACCAACAAAAATGTTAACAATGGAACAAATGCATCCCATCACATTTTCACATGCAAATAGCACTTGATTTACATGTAAAAATATATACATATATTGCCAAATTCTCTAAAATGATGTTAGAGGCAGCTTAGGGTAGAGAAATGAACATTGAATTCTCCAGAAACAGCTCTGGTGGACCTTCCCGCAGTCAGCATGCCAGTTGCACGCTCCCTCAAAACTTGAGACATCTGTGGCATTGTGTTCTGTGACAAAACTGCACATTTTAGAGTGGTCTTTTACCGACCCCAGCACAAGGTGCACCTGTGTAATGATCATGCTGTTTAATCAGCATCTTGATATGCCACACCTGTCAAGTGGATGGATTATATTGGCAAAGGAGCAATGCTCACAAATAGAGATGTAAACAAAATTGGTTAAAACATAGAGATAAATAAGCTTTTTGTTCATATGAAACATTTCTGGGATTTTTTATGACAGCTCATAAAACATGGGACCAACACGTTGCATGGGTTTGCACAACCGAGTAATTTCTGCACAAACGGTCAGAAACCGTCTCAGGGAAGCTCATCTGCATGCTCATCGTCCTCACCAGGGTCTTAACCTGACCGCAGTTCGGTGTCGTAACCGACTTCAGTGGGAAAATGCTCATCTTCGATGGCCACTGGCACGATGGAGAAATGTGCTCTTCATGGATGAATTTTGGTTTCAACTGTACCGGGTAAATGGCAGACAGTGTGTGTGGTGTCGTGAGGGAGAGCGTTTTGCTGATGTCAATGTTGTGAACAGAGTGCCCCATGATGGCGATAGGGTTACGTATGGGCAGGCATAAGCTATGGACAACGAACACAATTGCATTTTATCGATTGCAATTTGAATGCACAAGGATACCGTGACGAGATCCTGAGGCCCATTGTAGCGCAATTCATCTGCCGCCATCATCTCATGTTTCAGCATGATAATGCACAGCCCCATGCTGCAAGGATCTGTGGAAGCTGACACAATTTGTGGAAGCTGAAAATGTCCCAGTTCTTCCATGTCACCAGACATGTCACTAATAGAGCATGTTTGGGATGCTCTAGATTGAAGTGTACGACAGCGTGTTTCAGTTCCCGCCAATATCCAGCAACTTCGCACAGCCATTGAAGGGGAGTGGGACAACATTCCACAGGCCACAATCAACAGCCTGATCAACTCCATGCAAAGGCGATATGTCGTGATGCATGAGGCAAATTGTGGTCACAGCAGAAACTGACTGGTTTTCTGATCCACGCCCCTACTTTTTAAAAAGGTATTCCCAGTCATGTGAAATCCATAGATTAGATCCTAATGAATTTATTCCAATTGATTGATTTCCTTACATGAACTGTAAGTGCATGTTGTGTTTATGTGTTTGTTCAGTGTATATACTGTACATCTGTAGTTCTTTCAACATGATGGCAAATTCAACACTGACTGGTTTGTGGCTACTCCTGGAAGTTTGCAGTTGTATCTCAAAACGAACCAGTAACAACAAGCAGGCCGTACAACACAGTCCCTCTGAAGAAATCAACATATTTCATTATTATAGATGTCATACATTTATTTATTATTTATAGAAAGACCCTATTGCATTGAGGGCAATGGAAGGGGCAGAGTTAAAAGTCCTGTTGGGTGTTTTGACCTTAGTCCCTTATGAAATGACACCATATATAGATTCTACAGACCCTACTAGTACTCCCAACCAAACTTTTACATTGGCACAAAGAATAGTTTTTCACTGTAAGCCAATATGTCATTTATATACAGTGTTGCTTTGAGGACAATCAAGGGGGTGGAGGAAGGAGTCAAAAGCACTGTATTAAACCAGGCGTTCAGGAAAAGAGACCAATTTAAGTTTTCCAGACTCTTGAGTAATTCCAATAACATATATTTTTTTACAAATGTATTTCTTTAAATATAGCCTAAACAGAACATTGATATTCCCAAAATGTTGCATGTCTTTGCAGGGGGACTCTTACTTTAAAAAAAATATATATACATCCGGGATCGTCCTTCCAGCATAATATCCTGCTGCTAGGAGAACTGTAATGATTCTCTGGAAGGCGGGGTAAACTTTTCTGGTGATGTCACTTGAGGTTTTTGAGGGATCCCACTTTTGGGCGGTTACTCTTCATTCCCTTCAATGATTACCCATATTGATCTCGTTATTACATGTTGATCAGCACTTTTTGATCAGCAAATATTTGCAATAGCTGATAGCCTACTGTGCCTTGAGTAGATAAATTAGACCACTGTGCACTGTTCTACCAATAATGCAATGATAAAACAATAAAATGTATGCCTAAAACAGGTTTTAGTTTCAAGTTTTCTTAGTTATATGTATGGTATACACTGTCCAACGAAATGAATACTGGCAAGATCCTTCTCGACAATGCAACAACAATAAGAAATAATACAATATAAGAATATAATAGACATTTTAGCACAAGTATAATGCAGGAAGGCACAATTTATAATACAATATTTACACATGTATCAGAGAAGGGAGGATTTGGGGGTGTTTGAATTGTGTAGTGTTAGCAATAGTAAATAAGAGTCTGGTAGCAGCAGTTGTGAAGTGTACATGGATGTACACTGAGTGTACAAAACATTAGGAACACCTTCCTAATATTGAGCTACACCCCTTTTTGCCCTCAGAACAGCCTCAATTAGTCTGGGCATGGTCTCTACAAGATCTCGAAAGTGTTCCACAAGGATCCTGGCCCTTGTTGACTCCAATGCTTCCCACAGTTGTGACAAGTTGGCTATATGTACATTGGGTGGTGGACCATTCTTGATACACACAGGAAACTGTTGACGTGAAAAACCCAGCAGCGTTGCAGTTTTTGACACACTCAAACCGGTGCACCTGGCACCTACTACCATACCCCGTTCAAAGGAACTTAAATCTTTTGTCTTGCCCAATCACCCTCTGAATGGCACACATACACAATGCCTGTCTCAATTGTCTCAAGGCTTAAAAATCCTTCTTTAACCTGTCTCCTCCCCTTCATCTACACTGATTGAAGTGGATTTAACAGGTGACATCAATAAGGATCATAGCTTTCACCTGGTTCACCTGGTCAGTCTATGTCATGGAAAGAGCAGCTGTTCCAAATGTGTTGTACAGTCAGTGTGTGGATGTGTGGATGTGTGAATGATCTAACCATTCACATTTTTTAATCCTCACAAAAGTAAACATTGTCTCCTGTCCATGGACAATAGGGGATTTTTACTAAGATTAGAACAATTAAGGATAGGCTCGCATTTACAACACATTTTATAATAACACACCGTTATCTGATATTAATGGGGACCCATTTTCATATGTGCACCGCCTTTTGACTATTGAGCACAGTACTGCTATTCAAGCAAAATAGACCAAGAAAGACCTTTGGCCTTATCAGTGGCGATTTCAGCATGTAAATATTGGTAAGGGCAACAAGAAAAAGTGGGATGCATGCCAGCAAAGTCACTACAACACAACACTAAACAATACATTAATTGAACTATAACGGTGACAAACGGTGCCCACAAACTGTTAGGGCCTACATAAAGCTGTTCCAACAGCAGTCCCAACATCTTACCACTGCTACACCTGGCTATCAGAGGAGCCTTGTCTGGCAGCCAAACAGTTCATTCAGCCTCATTTACTGCCTTTAAAAAAAAAAGCTGATATGGCTGATTTGTTTAAACAAATGTGGTTTCTAATGACAATTGAGGTGTACAAACTATGACGAAAGGGGACAACAAGCTGATAAGAGGCAATCCGTAATTTCGATTAAGACATTAAAGAGTGAGCTAGGACGGACATAGTCAATACAACTATTTGTTTAGCACTTTTGAAATGTACAGCGACAGAATTCAAAACATGGGCCGTTGTTACAGTGTTCTCCCTGTACACCAAGTCAGAACCATAGGATAAGTAAAGGGGGCATTGAAGCAGACAATGAAAGCTCTTATAATATTTGATGATTACATTTCTCTAAAACATGTTATAGGCTTCATGTGCACCACCAGGTCAGAATAATAGGCAAGATTAAGAGCGGTAAATAGACCAAATTATTATGGTGAGACGCATGGGCTACTAACATCTTACTACACAACATACACTTAGTATTACTTTCTAGCTACAGTATACATATCTCCCTGGAATATTACATAATTTATGCAGCAGCATACAATACATTTTTAGACACCTTGTTGTGCTGTGCTCACTTGAACAGGAAGGTGACGCGGCGGTTCTTTGTGGGCAACTTTTTTCATCAAAGTCTGGTATTCTCTGAATTTATGGCGCTTTCAAACAACTGGGAACTGAAAAAAACAAGGTTGAATCATGATGTCATTGATCTTCAGGTCGTAGCTCTAGAAAGATGCCGAATGTACAATTCCAAGTTGGATGACAGTTCGAAACGTATTTTCCCAGTCAGAGCTCATTTATTCCCGACTTCCCAGTTGTCTTGAACTCACTGAAGTCAAGTTTTCGCTGTTCTGACATAAGTATTTTTTTGCAAAAAATGTGGGTCTCAAAATAGGTGGGGCTCTGCCCCACCTGCCCTGAATGACGGGTCGCCACTGAGCCTTATGTGAAATGCAAGGCTGGTTTACACTTGGTCTAACCACTGTCATGCCGTTGGCCTGGGGGTAGGTTTATGACAGTCATAAATACCTCTTCCCCCCCTTTTCCTCTCTCTACCCTCCAGATGTTACATTTGCAAACCCCTTTGGTTAACATAGAGATTCTGGGAACATCAGAAGGTGGGGGGAAATTAACTATATTCTGGTAATCCCGACCAATTGAACATATGCGGTGGTACTTAATGAATATTATGTCAGTTCGGTTGTCATCTGAGACACTCTCATCAATGATAAGATGACATAAACTCTACAGTGGAAAGTCTACACATCAGAGTTATCGGATTCACATGGAATTGTTGTTCAATTTAAATGTTTGAATATGAAATTATTCGTGATGGGATGAAATGTGATTTTAGCTTCTAAAATGGAGAATTGGGTTTTCATAAGGTTAGGGCTCTGCTCAATCAGTGCCTCGCCCCTGTGAAGAGTCATGGGTTATAAAACTTTTCAGACACACCCTTCTCGCTCCACTATATAAAGCCTTGACGACAATATAACCTCCTGTTCCGAGGATGTGAGGACGACGGTCCGATGTCAGAATGGTTCAGATAATAACTACAGAACGAAGCCAACATCAGCGTGAGCTTTGGTTGCGAATGGTATGAACTTTGAACTCTTATTCACTACAGAAGTGATACCTCCTAGCCGCTGAGTTAGCAACAGCAGCTGCAAACGAGGGTTAGGAAGGAACAGACAGAGTATCCAGGCTATCACACAACGACGTTACTACAACGTATCCAATTGACTACCAGAGACATTCTTCAAAGGACAAAGGACTCGGTTTGGCAACACAGCCTTCCATCTACCACCAACCTACCGAAGCGCAGCTCAGAGTAAATATTTATTGCATTTTCCTTTTCCAAATGGGCAGTAATTTAGAATGCATAAGATACTGTATTTACCAGTGCACAGCTTCTTCCTTTTCTTTTGTGTAACAAGCTGTCATATCTGTTCCGCCCGCTAGGGACGTTTTCCTTTATGATGTAATTTGTAATCAAGTTATGATTAATTCTGTGTATATGTAATTCTATGTGATTAGTTAGGTATTTAGTAAATAAATAATTAAACCCAATTTTGTATTGCTGATTCAACTTGTTAGCCAGGGTTCGTGAAGATAACCAAGAATTTACAACTTTCAGATGAGACTGAATTAAGGTGACGTTTAATATTGACTGCTATTGATGTAAAATATTACTAGGTCTTTAAGAGTTTATTCGGGAGATAACAGCTCTATAAATATTATTTTGTGGTGCCCCGACTCTCTAGTTAATTACATTTACATGATTAGCTCAATCAGGTAATATTAATTACGGAGAAAGGATTTTATAGAATAGCATGTCATATCACTTAATCCGGCATAGCCAAAGACACGACACCACTGCCTGTGGACACTGGTCTCATTCTAATGGTCTACAGACAGCCTCTGCTTGAAGATATTCCACATGACTGTAAAATAAATAAATACATTTTTATATTTGAATAGTTATTCTGTTACAAAACATGTACATAGTGTAGCATTGATTCACCAAGCAAGTCTGGGATGCCAACAGAAAATGTTGTTTTATTTAAATACAATTTGGTTGAATGACACATTTAGCCATATGAGAATTACATGGGAGTTCAAATGTTCAAAATTGTTTACCGTTTTACAGTAAATTGCAGACAATCCTGGTTCTACTGTAGGAGCCAGTTAAAGGAAAAAGTGAAAGAAAAGTCCCATCTGAACAATAACCTCCCCAGTAAGACTGTAGTAACCAGTGAATTGCACTACAAAATACTGTAAGGTCACTTGTTGCTACTGTTGATGATAATGAATAGAACAAAATAAAAAGCTTAGTCTATTCTTCATCCTCTTTGAAAAAATGTATTTCAGGTATAGGGTGCCATTTCAGATTGTCCCCAAATCTCCATCGTCTTTCGTCTGTTGGCTCTGCAATGGCAGAGGGTCCATCCTTAGTGTTGTACAAATCAGAGTCCCCTTGTTCCCAGAACTACTCTTCACCAAATTCTCAGAGCAATAGGCCTTCATCCTGTACATATTAGCTTTATTCTCGCAGCAGCCCATGTTACTCAGTAACAGATAGACATCTTTCCTGAAAGCCTTAGTAAAGATGGCATAGAGGAAAGGGTTGGCACAGGAATTGATAGGAAAGAACAACACCAGGAGTATCTTGGAGTTGGTGACAGTGATGAGCGGAACCTTAAAGGCTGCAGATATAGCGAAGAACGAGATGGGTGCCATGCAGAGGAGATCGGTGAAGATGAGAACAGCCATGCGCTTAGCGATCTTGGCGTCTGCACTGCGGCTGGGAAACTGGGGGTTCCGTACTGCCAGGTAGATGAGGACGTAGCAGACGCAGACCACCAGGAACGCCCCCACGTTGAAGAGGAGGAGCAGGAGGATGAAAGCCTGGGCCAGAGGAGTCTTCACATCCATGGGAAGGCACATGCTCACCTGGAAAATATTTCTTGTGTTATTTAATATACAGCAGTAATGAAAAAGTGTGTCCTAACCAATCTTCTCCTCTGGGAAAATAATGTAAAGCACACACAGAACGATGGGCGGTCATTGTGTTCTGTCGCTGTAGTGTGTTATAGCAACCAGCTGCTGGGTGCAGACTAGTGGTGACTATTTGCGTGGATTCAACATGTAGAATCATTGAAAAATGAACAGAAAATGTCAGCCACTATTCTGTTCAGAAGCACTAGGTATACTCTGCCGTCCATTGTTC
Organism: Oncorhynchus mykiss; assembly: GCF_013265735.2. Taxonomy (NCBI): domain Eukaryota; kingdom Metazoa; phylum Chordata; class Actinopteri; order Salmoniformes; family Salmonidae; genus Oncorhynchus; species Oncorhynchus mykiss. The sequence continues at coordinate 29,457,308 of NC_048584.1, read as the reverse complement.
TGTTTTTTTTTTTATAGTACAGTGTATTATATACCCTGCTGTAGCTGCTGACCCCCACCAGGGGGAGCATGGCCATCCCCAGACAGATCAACCACCCTCCAGCCATGATGCCAGCAGCCTGCGCCAGGCCTAGCCTCTTCTCCAGCTGCAAGGCATGAGTTATCGTATGCCAGCGCTCCAGAGTGATAGTCGACAACGTGTACACCGACAGCTCCCCACCGAACACAGACAGGAAGCCCGCCGCACTACAACCTGCTCCCGTCTGCCAATCGATGGCGTGCTCACTGTAGTGGCCTCGGGTGTGGAGGTCGACCGCGGCGATCATAAGGAGGTAGACGCCGATGCAGAAGTCAGCGAAGGCCAGGTGACACATGAGGAAGCGTGGCACGGTGAGTTTACAGCGACTGGTGAAGAAGATGAGGAGGACTGTCAGGTTGCCAATGATCGCCAGGATGTTGATGAACCAGATGGCGACTCTGAGAAAACTGAAACCTGGAGTGAACAAAGGAAAAGCAGTCAAACTCAATTAAACTTCATTTATATAACACATTTCTTACAGAAAATACATTTAATGGTGCGCAACAACATTAGATACCATTTTTATTTTATTATTATTAAGAAATAAAGATCGTAAAACAGTAAAATAACAGTGGAAAGGAGACCGTACGACAAAGTAATCTCTGAATGTTTGTGCATCATGCCTAGGCCTTCTGTTCTTTCAGTAAAAGGCTGTTACCAAAACATGTCCGTTAGTTTGACCTCTTGACTGCTTGAAATAACATTAAAACGTCTAAAGACTATTAGTGTGAATGAGGGTTTTCCCAGTTTGTCTTTTTAACCCTGCATTCAAATACTTTTCCTAAGGGACTAAGCTGAGTTGAGGGCAGCAATTATTGATTCTACCTGCTATGTCTTCACACGGGTTAAAGGCGTCAGCCTCTGGTGTACACTGGAGGGTTGGTCTGGTCTGACAGTTTAACCCTAGTTCTGGATACTGGAAATCCACACCTCCGTAGGACTCATCTTCGACATCTTCGTTTGTTCCATGTATTTCCACCAGTAGGGATGTGTCGGATGAGTCCACCATACCAGCTGGAAACCTGGTGGTACAGGAAGCGAGAGCTGTAAAGAGTAGGTCAATGGTCACTAAAGTTTTATGACTGTATAATTATATTGACATTTATTTTTCCCCGAAGATCAATGCATTTAGTGTCGCGAGCTAGACGGATCTTGTGGACTTACATGAATTAGTCTGGTAATATGAGGCTACAATGATAGAAAAACCTGTTCCCATAGTTCAAAAGTGGAGAGATGAAAGGTCAAAAACAGTTCACTTTAGTTCAGACAAGTAGTGGCATTTCTAATCAGATAGTTTAAATGGGATCCAATAGATGATTAATTACTCAAATTAGGAATTAGGCAATTAAGGCACCTTCACTGAAGATGTCTCTTAGTCAAAACGGATGAATCTACGAACTTAGCAATTACATGATGTAATGAATAATTATTTGGGGAACTTTAGTTTTTAAAGGCCCAGTGCAGTCAAAAACGTGATCTTCCTGTGTTTAATATATATTTCCACACTATGAGGTTGGAATAATAATATGAAATTGTGAAAATTATGATAACGCCCTTTTAGTGTAAGAGCTGTTTTTGGTGGGATGGAGTTTTGGCCTTCATGGTGACATCACCATGCGGTACATTAGTTAATAAATCAATAAGAAAGAGAGTTCCAAACCTCTCTGCCAATAACAGCAAATTTTCAGTTTTCCCCTCCCCACTCAAAATTCTTGCTTGAGAAATTGCCCTTTACTAAAAAGCTATTTTTGATTATTTTTTACCATTGTAATTTAAAACAATCACAATAAGTCGCAAAATTGTTAACCAGAAATGATTTGATATTGAGATAAAAATGGCTGCACTGAACATTTAAACTACTGCAGTAGTAAACGAAGAAGAAAAAGAAACTCACTTTTCAGACGGACTGTCATCACAATACGTAGGCCTAGATCCATTATGTTGTGCTGCATTGATTGGAGAATCCCTAGGGGAGAGAGAGGGGTTAGGGTTAGGCTTAGTGAAAGGGGTTTTGGGTATAATGTTAGGGTTAGGTTAAGTATTAGGGTTAGGATTAGGGAAAATATAATTTTTAATGCTCCAAAAATGTTACACTCCAAAAAGTCCTTACACTTCATGAAAATACAGCTGTATATGTGTGTGTGTGTGTGTAGAGCCAACTACCACATTTGGGACCCTGGGCACCGACCTCTTTCATTTCAACACATGTTGCCATGGTGCAGAGAGAAAAATTGGCAGTTTTACAATGTTATTATACAATATTGCAGTTTTAAAGCGAATTTCCTGCTATTCTACAAATTTTGCCATGAGGCTGAGGGAACATGTTGCAGTTTTAAAGCAAATGTCCTGCAATTCTACACATTTTGCTATCATATGCTATCTGTGGGCCCCCAACCTCTTGCTGCCTGTCTCCAGAGGAACTGCAACGCAGTCATGCTTTGATCTTGTACTGATATGCTTTGGGGAAACAGTCAGTCGGAGAGACATATGTTTTTGATTCTCAAGACATAATCACAAAGCAGTGGTAGAGTATCACTTATATTAGGACATGAATATTTGATTTGGTTAACAGCAATAAGGAGAGACTGGCATGAGAGCTGCGACACACACACACACACACACACACACACACACACACACACACACACACACACACACACACACACACACACACACACACACACACACACACACACACACACACACACACACACACACACAGGGCCGGATAACCAAACGGGCACGCATCGAACATGCACCCCGGCCCCCAACCTAAAATGAGATACAATATATTTAGTCTCTTGTGATAGACTGCTAGCTGGCCAGCAAACACTACTTGGTTTTGGGTTCCGAGATTACATTATCTTTAACCCATGACCTAGAGACTGATTCCAGCTGCATCCTGTAAACAATTCATGGGATTCATTTGAAGGGCATTGAAGACCATTGTCTCATTAATTCCAAACTTCTACTAGGAATAGCCCACTTAATTACTAGTTATATCCCTCGAAAATAGGAAATCCCTGTCCGTCAGCCCTAAAGCAAGTTTCCTCTTGTTCTAACGTCAAGACACTGGTTTCTCCTGTGGGAGACCCAGGTTCAAATCCTGCCTTTGACACTTGCCCCCCTGGTGTGAATCAGAAGAGGCTGGTTGGAGAAGCTATAGGAGGATGGCTTGCTGAAATGGAACAGGGTCAAACATGTGGTTTCATATGTCTGATGTGCTTGATACCATTCCATTCCAGCCATTACAATGAGCCTGTCCTCCTATAGCTCCTCCCACTAGCCTCTTCTGGTGAATGGGATTATGCCACCTGTGTGTGTCCCAGGTGAGTAAGGCACAGCAGTGGCTGTTGTAGGTGAGGTGTGCCTTCTGCAGGTTGCCCAGATCCCTGAAAGGGGGTAGTCTCTTTAGGCCGTAGGCTGTACGGGCAACCAGCTCCACGACAGAATTGAGGCCATGGGATGGCAAAGTCTCTATCGCCGTCGACGAGACATCTCTGGAAAACATACAGTGAAAACACAATCATAATAAAGTTTTTATTAATTAATTATCTCACTCACTAATGAACTCACTCACTCAGTCATTCATCAGAGCTCTAATTATAGACATGGCAAAGGGTTCAGAAAGGTTTTTGAGGATATCACAGTACCAGTCAAAAGTTTGGACACACCTACTCATTCAAGGGTTTTTATTTTTACTATTTTATACATTGTAGAATAGCCCTTACACAGCGCTTAGTGGGACTATCATTTGTTTGTCAACAGGGCAATGACCAAACACACCTCCAGGCTGTGTAAGGGCTATTTGACCAAGAGTGAGAGTAATGGTGCTGCATCAGATGACCTGGCATCCACAATCACCCGACCTCAACCCAATTGAGATGGTTTGGGATGAGTTGGACCGCAGAGTGAAGGAAAATCAGCCAACAAGTGCTCAGCATACATGGGAACTCCTTCAAGACTGTTGGAAAAGCATTCCAGGTGAAGCTGGTTGAGAGAATGCCAAGAGTGTGCAAAGCTGTCATCAAATCAAATCAAATTTATTTATATAGCCCTTCGTACATCAGCTGATATCTCAAAGTGCTGTACAGAAACCCAGCCTAAAACCCCAAACAGAAAGCAATGCAGGTGTAGAAGCACGGTGGCTAGGAAAAACTAGGAAAAAATCTAGAGAGGAACCAGGCTATGTGGGGTGGCCAGTCCTCTTCTGGCTGTGCCGGGTGGAGATTATAACAGAACATGGCCAAGATGTTCAAATGTTCATAAATGACCAGCATGGTCAAATAATAATAATCACAGGCAGAACAGTTAAAACTGGAGCAGCAGCACAGGTAGTCCTGCATGCCAGGTAGTCCTGAGGCATGGTCCTAGGGCTCAGGTCCTCAGAGAGAGAGAAAGAAAGAGAGAAAGAGAGAATTAGAGAGAGCATATTTAAATTCACACAGGACACCAGATAGGACAGGAGAAGTACTCCAGATATAACAAACTGACCCTGACCCTGACCCCAAACTGACACATAAACTACTGCAGCATAAATACTGGACGCTGAGACAGGAGGGGTCAGGAGACACTGTGGACCCATCCGATGATACCCCTGGACAGGGCCAAACAGGAAGGATATAACCCCACCCACTTTGCCAAAGCACAGCCCCCACCACTAGAGGGATATCTTCAACCACCAACTTACCATCCTGAGACAAGGCCGAGTATAGCCCACAAAGATCTCCGCCACGGCACAACCCATGGGGGGGCGCCAACCCAGACAGGAAGATCACATCAGTGACTCAACCCACTCAAGTGACGCACCCCTCCTAGGGACGGCATGAAAGAGCACCAGTAAGCCAGTGACTCAGCCCCTGTAATAGGGTTAGAGGCAGAGAATCCCAGTGGAAAGAGGGGAACCGGCCAGGCAGAGACAGCAAGGGCGGTTCGTTGCTCCAGAGCCTTTCCGTTCACCTTCACACTCCTGGGCCAGACCACACTCAATCATATGACCCACTGAAGAGATGAGTCTTCAGTAAATACTTAAAGGTTGAGACCGAGTTTGTGTCTCTCACATGGGTAGGCAGACCATTCCATAAAAATGGAGCGCTATAGGAGAAAGCCCTGCCTCCAGCTGTTTGCTTAGAAATTCTAGGGACAATTAGGAGGCCTGCGTCTTGTGACCGTAGCGCACGTGTAGGTATGTACGGCAAGATCAAATCAGAGAGATAGGTAGGAGCAAGCCCATGTAATGCTTTGTAGGTTAGCAGTAAAACCTTGAAATCAGCCCTTGCTTTGACAGGAAGCCAGTGTAGAGAGGCTAGCACTGGAGTAATATGATCACATATTTTGGTTCTAGTCAGGATTCTAGCAGCCGTATTTAGCACTACCTGAAGTTTATTTAGTGCTTTATCCGGGTAGCCGGAAAGTAGAGCATTGCAGTAGTCTAACCTAGAAGTAACAAAAGCATGGATACATTTTTCTGCATCATTTTTGGACAGAACGTTTCTGATTTTTGCAATGTTACGTAGATGGAAAAAAGCTGTCCTTGAAAGAGTCTTGATATGTTCGTCAAAAGAGACATCAGGGTCCAGAGTAACACTGAGGTCCTTCACAGTTTTATTTGAGACGACTGTACAACCATTAAGATTCATTGTCAGATTCAACAGAAGATCTCTTTGTTTCTTGGGACCTAGAAGAAGCATCTCTGTTTTGTCCGAGTTTAAATGTAGAATGTTCTCAGCCATCCACTTCCTTAAGTTTGAAACACAGGCTTCTAGCGAGGGCAATTTTGGGGCTTCACCATGTTTCATTGAAATGTACAGCTGTGTGTCATCCGCATAGCAGTGAAAGTTAACATTATGTTTTCGAATGACATCCCCAAGAGGTAAAATATATAGTGAAAACAATAGTGGTCCTAAAACGGAACCTTGAGGAACACCAACATTTACAGTTGATTTGTCAGAGGACAAACCATTCACAGAGACAAACTGATATCTTTCCGACAGATAAGATCTAAACCTAGCCAGAACTTGTCCGTGTAGACCAATTTGGGTTTCCAATCTCTCCAAAAGAATGTGGTGATCGATGGTATCAAAAGCAGAACTAAGGTCTAGGAGCACAAGGACAGATGCAGAGCCTCGGTCTGATGACATTAAAAGGTCATGTACCACTTTCACAAGTGCAGTCTCAGTGCTATGATGGGGTCTAAAACCAGACTGAAGCATTTTGTGTACATTGTTTTTCTTCAGGAAGGCAGTGAGTTGCTGCGCAACAGCCTTTTCTAAAATTCATTTTTTCAGTTTATTGTTTTTGTTCGTTGTATAGAATTCAATAAAAATGGATAATCATCACACTGCATTGTGGTCCTCCTCTCTTTCGCCCGACGAAGAACGTTACAGCCGTTTATTATGTTCAACATAGGAGGGCCAAGCACAGGAAGGAGCTCTTTCAGTAGTTTAGTTGGAATAGGGTCCAGTATGCAGCTTGAAGGTTTAGAGGCCATGATTATTTTCATCATTGTGTCAAGAGATATAGTACTAAAACACTTGAGTGTCTCTCTTGATCCTAGGTCCTGGTAGAGTTGTGCAGACTCAGGACAACTGAGCTTTGAAGGAATGAGCAGATTTCTTTCTAGTAATCATGATCTTTTCCTCAAAGAAGTTAATGAACTTATTACTGCTGAAGTGAAAGCCATCCCCTCTTGGGGAATGCTGCTTTTTAGTTAGCTTTGCGACAGTATCAAAAAGGAATTTCGGATTGTTCTTATTTTCCTCAATTAAGTTGGAAAAATGGGATGATCGAGCAGCAGTAAGGGCTCTTCGATACTACACGGTACTGTCTTTCCAAGCTAGTCGGAAGACTTCCAGTTTTGTGGAAGCTTGCTTCAGAGCTCGGGTATTTTCTGTATACCAGGGAGCTAGTTTCTTATGAGAAATGTTTTTAGTTTTTAGGGGTGCAACTGCATCTAGGGTATTGCGCAAGGTTAAACTGAGTTCCTCAGTTAGGTGGTTAACTGATTTTTGTCCTCTGACGTCCTTGGGTAGACAGAGGGAGTCTGGAAGGACATCAAGGAATCTTTGTGTTGTCTGTGAATTTATAGCACAACTTTTGATGTTCCTTGGTTGGGGTCTGAGCAGATTATTTGTTGCAATTGCAAACGTAATAAAATGGTGGTCCGATAGTCCAGGATTATGAGGAAAAACATTAAGATCCACAACATTTATTCCATGGGACAAAACTAGGTCCAGAGTATGACTGTGACAGTGAGTAGGTCCAGAGACATGTTGGACAAAACCCACTGAGTTGATGATGGTTCCGAAAGCCTTTTGGAGTGGGTCTGTGGACTTTTCCATGTGAATATTAAAGTCACCAAAGATTTGAATATTATCTGCTATGACTACAAGGTCCGATAGGAATTCAGGGAACTCAATGAAAAACGCTGTATATGGCCAAGGAGGCGTGTAAACAGTAGCTATAAAAAGTGATTGAGTAGGCTGCATATATTTCATGACTAGAAGCTCAAAAGACGAAAACGTCATTTTTTTTTTTGTTAATTGAAATTTGCTATCCTAAATGTTAGCAACACCTCCGCCTTTGCGGGATGCACGGGGGATATTGTCATTAATGTAGCCAGGAGGCGAGGCCTCATTTAACAGTAAATTCATCATGCTTAAAAGCCATGTTTCAGTCAGGCCAATCACATCAAGATTATGATCAGTGATTAGTTCATTGACTATAATTGCCTTTGAAGTAAGGGATCTAACATGAAGTAGCCCTATTTTGAGATGTGGGGTATCATGATCTCTTTTAATAATGACAGGAATGGAGGAGGCCTTTATCCTAGTGAGATTGCTAAGGCGAACACCGCCATGTTTAGTTTTGCCCAACCTAGGTCGAGGCACAGACACGGTCTCAATGGGGATAGCTGAGCTGACTACACTGACTGTGCTAGTGGCAGACTCCACTATGCTGGCAGGCTGGCTAACAGCCTGCTGCCTGGCCTGCACCCTATTTCATTGTGGAGCTAGAGGAGTTAGAGCCCTGTCTATGTTGGTAGATAAGATGAGAGCACCCCTCCAGCTAGGATGAAGGCAAAGGGTGGCTACTTTGAAGAATCTCAAATATAAAATATAACACTTTTTTTGGTTACTACATGATTCCATATGTGCTATTTCATAGTTTTGATGTTTTTATTCTACAATGTAGAAAATAGTAAAAATAAAGAAAAACCCTTGAATGAGTATGTGTGTCCAAACTTTTGACTGGTACTGTACAAATTCCAATGGAGCTAGTGCATGCATTTTTCGACTTCTAAAGTGACTTACAGTGTGTGTACTGCATGCCTTTCTAGTATGGGTAGTTGATCCCTGCAGCTGTGGGAAGGTTACCATGACTTCATATAGTCTTGTGATAACCTGACTAAATAAAGGAAACAGAATAAAGACCAAATATTGATAGTCTTAAAGCGTGTCGCTTACAGTATCCTAGGGCCCACTGCTCCTTTAAAAGCTTCCCTATGGATCACTCGGAGGTTTCGGTTATTCTTCAAAACCCTGAGAACACATAAAACAAAGTAAATAGCATTGTTTATTGATACAGGTTTATTTAGCCATTTGCTATCATTGTAAAAAAAGAAGTTGAAATGTTAAAGTATAGGAAATACTACAATTTATTTATCTTGGTCCCATTAAAGGCATAGTCTTGTATTTCTCTAATGCCATTGTTGAACAGGTTCCTGGAATAGAGAGAAAACAATGTTAACACCATTGGCATTAAGGCCTAGACCCCAGATCCTGAGTAGGCAATAATGAGAGTTAGTGACTTTAAATGTCATTCAGTATAGCAATATCATTTTCACACTTCAGGCTTTTAGGACAATATTCTCCTTTGGATTGGAAAAAGTAGGTCTAGCCATTATAATAACACAGTACTTACATAGCAGTATATTCAGTTGTCATGCCAACAAAAGCATTTACTGGTATTGACAGAAGATAGAGGTTGTCACAGATATCCCTGTAAGACACATTTTTGATTATTTTAGATTTTTTTAATTATCCGTTATTTTACCAGGTAAGTTGACTGAGAACACGTTCTCATTTACAGCAACAATCTGGGGAATAGTTACAGGGGAGAGGAGGGGGATGAATGAGCCAATTGTAAACTGGGGATTATTAGGTGACCGTGATGGTTTGAAGGCCAGATTGGGAATTTAGCCAGGACACCGGGGTTAACACCCCTACTCTTACGATAAGTGCCATGGGATCTTTAATGACTTCAGAGAGTCAGGCCCCCCCCCCTTTAACGTCCCATCCGAAAGACGGCACCCTACACAGGGCAGTGTCAATCACTGCCCTGGGGCATTGGGATATTTTTTAGACCAGAGGAAAGAGTGCCTCATACTGGCCCTCCAACACCACTTCCAGCAGCATCTGGTCTCCCATTAAGTTGATTAAGTTGATATAATACTGTTTAGGCCTATATTTACTTTTCAACAGTGTCGACAAGTCCTTCAACGTCACTGACCCATACTTACAAGACTCTGTCTGATGAAAGTCACAGTGTTTTTAATGAATTTTGAATAAAAAAATAGTTTTAATGGAGAGTTTTGGCATCTCTACCTCTTATGGACTCCACTAGGATTTAAGGCAGCACCTCTTCTCATGTTGTTGGAGCACCCCTTATTTTCTTCACATACTTACAAGACAAAATTTTGGTTCCAAGGTTCCAGAGAATGGATAGAAGTCATGTCAGGAAACACTGTTATCCCAGTGTTGGATATACTCCTGTTAATGCATAACAAGACTGTATTATATTACTTCATAACACAATAATAACCTATTTGCTCTACCTTACCGAGGTCTTGCTATCCCTTATGTATGTTGTATCATATGGTTTCTATGTTTTGTATGTACAATATACACTGAGTGTACAAAACATTAGGAACATCTTTCTAATATTGAGTTGCTGGGGCATTGACTACAAGGTGTCGAAAGTGTTCCACATGGATGCTGGTCCATGTTGACTCCAATGCTTCCCACAGTTGTGTCAAGTTGGCTGGATGTCCTTTGGGTGGTGGACCATTCTTGATATACACGGGAAACTGTTAAGCATGAAAAACCCAGCAGCAGTTCTTGACACACTCAAACCAGTGCGCCTGGCACCTACTACCATACTCTGTTCAGAGGAACTTAAATCTTTTGTCTTGCCCAATCACCCTCTGAATGGCACACATACTGTACACAATCCCTGTCTCAATTGTCTCAAGGCTTAAAAATCATTCTTTAACCTGTCTTCTCCCCTTCATCTACACTGATTGAAGTGGACTTAGCAGGTGACATCAATAAGGGATCATAGCTTTCACCTGGTTTCACCTGGTCAGTCGATGTCCTGGAAAGAGCAGGTGTTCATAATGTTTTATACATACAGTGTATACACTGGGAACAATAAAGATTTACTGAACTGAAATTAACTATTGTGAGGTCAAAGTGTCGACATATACATTGTAGCAGAGTATAAGAAAGTATGTGAATGAATAAACCAGACAGGTAGCATTATCTAGAGTGGAACAAGCCCTCTGTGCAGAGAGAGATAGGATACATCCCAAATGGCAGCCTATTCCCTTTATAGTGCGCTACTTCTGACCAGAGCCCTGGTCCTGGTCAAAAGTAGTTCACTATAAAGGGAATACAAAGTAGTGGACTATAATAGGAATAGGGTGCCATTTGTGACACAGGCATAGTATAGTACGGTATGGTCTCTGGTATCTCTTAAAGTTCAGAAGGCCTCTCACAGATAACGCAGCTTAGGAAGGTTGTTGAACGTCCTTCGAGCGATGTGCACCAGGCTCCGTATGTTCTTAATGAAGCTGCGAAACAAAAATGTATATGAGGTCACATACAGCACACATCTGACATACAGAACACACTTGATTTCAGCCAGTCCCTTTACAATATATTCAAAACATGGTCTCAGTAGGATAAGTCAAAATAGTGACATTTAATCATTTTAGTTATACTGTATGTCACCCAAGCTGACATATTACTAAACGTCACATACATCACTTGCAAATCTAGAACACCATCTTGAAGACAGATCAGCCCATACAAGAAAGCAGACTCAACTCTGCTATGAGGATCCATGTTCTACCCCTGGGGGGGAAACACACTCACATTTCATTGAGGTCGAGAAGATTGTTGAATGCAAGGGTCTCTATAGTTTCCAAGGCAACACTTTGACCGATTTCTCTAAAAGACGCACCAAGCAAAAACTGGTTATTTTGAACAATTCATAACCAAAAGGGGTGTGGTCAAAAAGCAATTGAATTGATATGGATCAACCCCAGATTGATATTTGATACTCACATATGCTGGACTCTTCTCAGGCCATCAAAGGTGTGGCTGGCTATTGTGCTCATAGTCAGATGCTTCAGGACGCTGAGAAGTATGGGAACAGTCAGAAAGACAATATTATATAAAATTGTACTTTTAAACTATTTTACAGACCATCGAAAAGGAACCAAACGTTAATTCAATACATTAGTATGCGTTTACATTTACTAAGTCAAATAAGACATTTTGTTAATAGTCAAGGAAGTGTGTTCTTGAAAGAATTCCCTGTCTGAAGTTGTCCTGGTAACAACACATTGTTCAAGGTCTTCCACACAGCCACACACATATCTGTTGTCCTCTTCAGTAAACACACACGCTCACATACACACGCATATGCACACACACACATTCACACGAGCAAGGTCGCACGCGCACACGCGCACACACACAGACACACAGACACAGACACAGACACACACACACACACACACACACACACACACACACACACACACACACACACACACACACACACACCAAAAACAAGCCCTAAATCCAGTGCCTTGCAAAGGTATTCATCCTCCTTGGCGTTTTTACTGTTTTGTAGCATTACAACCTGTAATTTAAATTGATTTTTATTTGGATTTCATGTAATGGACATACACAAAATAGTACAAATTGGTGAAGTGAAAAAAATGACTTGTTTCATAAAATTCCAAAAAATAAAAAACAGAAAAGTGGTGCATGCATATGTATTCACCCCCTTTGCTATGAAGCCCCTAAATAAGATCTGGTGCAACCAATTACCTTCAGAAGTCACATAATAAGTTAAATAAAGTCCACCTGTGTGCAATCTAAGTGTCACATGATCTGTCACATGATCTCAGTAGAAATACTCCTGTTCTGAAAGTCCCCAGAGTCTGCAACACCACTAAGCAAGGGGCACTACCAAGCAAGCAGCACCATGAAGACCAAGGAGCTCTCCTTACAGGTCAAGTTGTGGAGAAGTACAGATCAGGGTCGGGTTATAAAAAAATATCAGAAACTTCGAACATCCCACGGAGCACCATTAAATCCATTATTACAAAATGGAAAGAATATGGCACCGCAACAAACCTGCCAAGAGAGGGCCGCCCACCAAAACTCACAGACCAGACAAGGATGGCATTAATCAGAGAGGCAACAAAGAGACCCTGAAGGAGCTGCAAAGCTCCACAGCAGAGATTATCTGTCCATAGGACCACTTTAAGCCGTACACGCCCCCAGAGCTGGGCTTTAAGGAAGAGTGGCCAGAAAAAAGCAATTTCTTAAAGAGAAAAATGAGCAAACACGTTTGGTGTTTGCCAAAAGGCATGTGGGAGACTCCCCAAACATATGGAAGAAGGTACTCTGGTCAGATGAGACAAAATGCTGCTTTTTGGCCATCAAGGAAAATGCTATGTCTGTCGAAAACCCAACACCTCCCATCATCCCAAGAATTCCATCTGTTTGTGATGCGTGCAGGACAGCAGAAATGTGATCTGGAGGTAAAGGTCATACATCTCCAATAACTCCAAAGTTTTATATTAAAAAAGCTAATTATATAAAAAATCTGATTTATTTTAAGGTCTTTGTCCATAAATTCTAATCTATAGTCAAACGGACATTAGTATGAACAGTGTAAAATCTAATGCAATATGGGACTGCTAATCATCTAGTCGAACAGAAGTGTCAAGACGTTGCATTAGTTAATGTGACGACTGTTGCTCATCGAATGATTAAAGGTTTCTAATTGCGTGACTAACTGAATCAAGCAATTATTAACTCATTAACCTGGGGCACCATGGGAAAATTTGTTTTATTGAGTTTCTATTTCCCAAATTAACTCAAAGAATAGGACTGGGGACCCTTGCCGCGGGTCCCGAATGGACGGGAGATTCCGGCAGCACCGGACAGGCGGGAGACTCAGGCAGCTCCGGAGTGAAGGGCGATTCCGGCAGCACAGGAGTGAAAGGCGGCTCTGGCCCGCCCGTCAGTCAGGAGCTGCCAGAGCCGCCTTTCACTCCTGTGCTGCCGGAATGTTTTTTCCATTCACCTTACGGGACTGTTCGTTTGTCGTTTATTGTTTTGTTCAGTGTTCAGTTATTTTATAAAAAATATGAACACTTACCACGCTGCGCTTTGGTCCTCACCTTCTTCCACCACAGACAATCGTTACAATTAGTGTGTCAGAGTGTTTGGACAATCTCTCGATTTACAAAAGCCACATTGACAGGCCTCCTCATTAAGCCGAGCTCCTACAGATGTCCAAACACCAGCTAATGTAACCACCAGCTAATGTAACCTCATACGAGGCCCATCGTGACACCAGAATAAGAAATGGAGGACAGAGCCACTCAAATGGAATGGCCGATTAGTTCACTTTAATGTAACTGTGGTTTGGAAGATATAAACAGACGACCCCCCCTTTGTAGGCCCGCGGATCAATTTCCCAAAATTGTTGTATATATTATTTTATTCAGAACTCAGTTGGGGTCTCAACAGTTGGTTAGAATTTGAGAAAGTGATGTCAGGGACATGAAAACCAAATTAATTTAATATGTGATCACAAGTGTTTCACATGTGAAGTTAATGTGATAAAGTGACAACATGTAAAAAAAAAAAAGAAACATGTGATAACATGAAACTACACATGTGAAAACATTTGACATCGTGAAATAAATGTGACATGGGAATGCAAAATTTCAACATGAGATACCATGAAACTACACATATTACAATATTTGAAAGTTTCTTACATGTAAAACTGCGAAATCGATTTTCATATTTGAATATTTACCATATGTAAAAATGCAATTCCACATGTGAGAGTTAGTTTCTTACATGTTAGTTTCTTACATGTGGAACTGCAAATGTGATTTTCACATGTTTTGATTTTCACATGTGAACTTGCAATTCCACATGTGAAGTGAAAACATGTTAACATGTGATCTCTAAATGTAATACATGTGAACATCTGACCTCACATGTGTCTCTTTTGTTTTCACATAATTTCACATTGTGAAATTGCAAAAGTTTTTTTTTTTGCAAGGGAAATAATTAAATGGCATGTTTTTTTTAGATAAATGGTAAATGGTATGGCGATTTTGAACTGTTCAGCTAAAATAGTGTAAAAAGCTTTAATCAATGACGACATAGTACTGACTTTTCAGTATGACCATAGCGGGATTTGATATCACAACCTCTGGAGTTAGGGGTACACTTATATGCCTGCTGCAGTTCTGAAAGCAGCACTCGAGCCAAAAGTGATCCCCGACAATTGCGTACTACGTCACATATGTCCAGATATGTGCACCATGTCATTGCTCTCTCTTTCACTCTGCTGTGTGTTATATCTTGGTAGCTGTCACTCAAATGGCGAGGGGCTGAAGCTGATTGATTGAACTCTAATTGCTAGGAGGCTGGTTCACGAGGGTGAACATTTTGGGAAAATGATGCATCACACCTTTCAGAAAAACAGTCACTTTCAAACTAGGGATTTTGTGGCTAGTTGAGGTAACATGGTAATTCTGCTTGTAGATTATGCATGTACGAACTACACATTGACACATTCAGCCCAAAGCAGGAGGTTAAACAAAGTCTTACTAGTCGCCAAAGTTCAGGAGCGTGTCTTTTTTCTGGCTATTCTTGCATCATTAATTTAATTTACTTATTTCAGCAGTTTGAGGGTTTCCTGTATAGTTGTCTAATGTTGGTGGGGTATATTTTCCTGCTTTAATGTTACTCCTGAATCACTATGATAAAGATTTTGTTTGTGTATTATACAAAGTTGAGGTTTACTTTGATGTCCAAAGTGTAGGAATACAGGTGAAATCAGTCACAGACACAGACATGGTGGCATAGCAGGAAGAATGCCGTGAACCAAACGGTTGTGAGTTCAAATCCCAGGTGAGGACATGTTGAATAATAATGACTATGTAAGTAAACATAGTTGAAGTCTGTCAAATATGTAAGTTGAAAACACTGTGACTGTTTTTTTTTAAGTTCCGGTGACATCCTAACAAGTCATTTCTGTTTGCAGGGCCTGTGACATCTCGTGAAAAGAACTCCACTGGACTGTAAACAACATATCCTGAGGCTGCATTTATTGTAGCTGGGGGTTTTAACAAAGCAAATTTAAGAAAAACAATACAGAAGTTCTACCAATATATCGACTGCAGTACTTGCGCTGCCAAAACACTTGACCACTATTACTCCAACTTCAGGGATGCCTATAAGACCCTCCCCCGCTCTCCTTTTGACAAATCTAACCACGACTTCATTTTGCTCCTCCCTTCCTATAGGCAGAAACTCAAACAGGAAGTACTAGTGCTAAGGACTAGTCAACGCTGGTCTGACCAATCGGAACCCACGCTTCAAGATTGTTTTGATCAGACAGACTTGGATATGTTCCGGGTATCTTCTGAGAAAAACATTGACAAATACAATCTGATTCAGTGACAGAGTTTAACAGGAAGTGTATAGGAGATGTTGTACCTACTGTAACTATTAAAATCTACATTTGCTTACCACCACAATAGATCCACAGACAATGCAATCGCCATCACACTGCACACTGCCCTATCCCATCGGGACAAGAGGAATACATATGTAAGAATGTTGTTCATAGACTATAGCTCAGTATTCAACACCACAGTACCCTCCAAGCTCATCATTAAGCTCGAGACCCTGGGACTGAACCCCACCCTGTGCAACTGGGTCCTGGACATCCGGACGGGCCGCCCCCGGGTGGTGAAGGTTTGAAACATCACCTCCACTTCACTGATCCTCAACACTGGGGCTCCACAAGGGTGTGTGCTCAGTTCCCTCCTGTACTCCCTGTTCACCCATGCCTGTGTGGCCAAGCACACCTCCAACTTAATCATCAAGTTTGCAGATGAGACAACAGTAGTAGGCTTGATTACCAACAATGACCAGACAGCAGTGGAGAAGGTGGAAAGCTTCAAGTTCCTCGGTGTACACAACACTGGCAAACTGAAATTATTCACTCACACAGACAGTGTGGTGAAGAAGGCACAACAGCACCTTTTCAACCTCAGGAGGATAAAGAAATTTGGCTTGGCACCTAAAACCCTCACAAACGTTTACTGATTCACAATCGAGAGGATCCTGTTGGGCAGTATCACCGCTTGGTACAGCAACTGCACCGCCCGCAAACGCAGGGCTCTCCAGAGGGTAGTGCGGTCTGCCCAATGCATCACCGGGGGAAAACTACCTGCCCTCCAGGACACCTATAGCACCCGATGTCACAGGAAGGCCAAAAATATGATCACGGACAACAACCACACGAGACACTGCCTGTTCACCCTATCCTCCAGAAGGCGAGGTCAGTACAGGTACATCAAAGCTGGGATAGAGAGACTGAAAAACAGCTTCTATCTCAAGGCCATCAGATTGTTAAATAGCCATCACTACTACATAGAGGCTGTTGCCTATATACATAGACTTTAATAAAGGAACACTAGTCACTTTAATAATGTCTACAGATCTTGCATTACCCATCTCATATGTATATACTGTATCCTATACTATTCTGCTGTATCTTATTCTATGCCACTCTGACATTGCTAGTCCATATATTTTTATATTCTTAATTCCATTCCTTAACTAGATTTGTGTGTATTGGGTATATGTTGTGTAATTGTTAGATATTACTTGTTAGATATTACCTCACTGTCGGAGCTAGAAGCACAATCATTTTGCTACACTCGCAATAACATCTGCTAAACACGTGTTTGTAACCAATAAAATTTAATTGGGATTTGGGAACAAAAAACATAGTTTTCTCCTGAATCAACACTAGAAATGTTAGATTGAAATACAACAACAGATAACTGATACCATGCCATTCCATTAGGTCTTTTGTGGCTTTAGCCTCTTAAAGATACAACATGGTCATTTGCGAAGACTGCCTGGAAAGGATTCAGTTAACATTTTCATACTAGTGATAAATGAATGATGTAAGTGTTAAATGAAAACATATTGGATCAAAAGAACCCCAGTGTTGGGGTTAATAACCAGTGTTAAACCAAAATCACGCCCATCGTTATCATATTTCCCAGAAGGCTATACTGCAGGTTGATTTTTTTAAATTGTTTGTTTCAATATCTATTTTTTTTGCATGTACATTGATTAATATTATGCTACTTAAATATAAATTCCATACTTTTTTCTAAACTAATCCAATCTGTTACTTGGACTTATTGCACCCATTACTGAAATGGTTGTTCAAGTTTAGATATGTTAGGTAGTCTCATGTCTTAGGTTTCCCAAACCTGCAGTCGTTCTGAATGCAGGCTGCAGGGGAATACAAATATCCAAAATGTTGGATATCCCCACTCTGGCTGGATTCCAATAAGAATTACCCATCACTTTGCAAGCCATCATAATGTGACTTGCAGGCCTGAAAAACATGAGTTTCAGGTCACTGTATTGGGGTAAAACTTGGCCCTCAAAATACCTTATTAAATATTTGTTATTGTGTTGAATAATTACATTTTATTGTTAACATATTAGCTTAGTATCTCACTTGGTGAAGGCCATAGGACTGAACATTTATGAACGCAACAACTATGTCACTGTCCCTAACAAATACAGTCATGGGTGGTAACTTTACAATTCACTCGACAGGCAAGGCCCTCTAGGAAATTTGCAAAAAAAGGCTTTACACTAACTAGATGTTACATTTACCATTGTCAGTGTTGATTTAACACTGGAGAATTTGCTGTGTAAAAATGACCTCAGCAAATTATCTAGAAGACTTATTGAGGTTTTATAAACTGTCTGCCTGCCAAAATGTGGCTTACAGACAGACAGCTTTAAAGGGTTAGTTCACTTTTGATGTTCAGCTTATTTTCGACTTCTCTATAGGGTGTTGTTGTGTACTCTGAAACATTTTTAAATCCATTAACTCGTTATTTAACAATTTCAAGAATCATCTGGCTCACAATTTTGCAGCGTGTAGCAATCCTAAACTAGACTTCAGAAAAGTGAGCTATCCCTTTAATGGAAACTTGACTGCAGGAGATGGCCACTATACTCTGCCGAGAGAGATTTGCTTTGAACTAATTTACAACTTTGAACCTCTCTCCACACACACACACACACACACACACACACAGGCTAGTATGTTTCAAATTGAGTAGAATTCAATAGAACATCTGCATTTAGTCATATCCAAATCAAGTAATAAAAAATTCACAACGTTGGCCACATAGTGTTTTAGAGCCTCGGGATTTGAGGATGAAACAGCAGAACATAACTTATCTTAGTCAGCCTCTTAGGACTGGAGGAAGGTATCCGGAGCATTATATCAATTCAGTAGCTAGAGTAGTCAGCCTCTCGGGACTGGAGGAAGGTATCCGGAGCATTATATCAATTCAGTAGCTAGAGTAGTCAGCCTCTCGGGACTGGAGGAAGGTATCCGGAGCATTATATCAATTCAGTAGCTAGAGTAGTCAGCCTCTCGGGACTGGAGGAAGGTATCCGGAGCATTATATCAATTCAGTAGCTAGAGTAGTCAGCCTCTCAGGACTGGAGGAAGGTATCCGGAGCTAGAGCTTCTTGGGTATAAAGCAATGTTGCTGGGATTTTTCAAATGCAGAGAGCACGTTTTCGTAGATTTAGAAGGCTTTGGAACATCCTGTGCATCCACAGCGTACCCAATTGAAACGTATATATATATATTTAACTAGGCAAGTCCGTTAAGAACAAATGGTTATTTACGATGACGGCCCGGGAACAGTTCCCCTTGTTCAGGGGAAGAACGACAGATTTTTACTTTGTCAACTCCGTGATTCGATGTAGAAACCTACCGGTTACTCGCCCAACACTCAACACCCAACCATTGGGCTACCTGTCGCCCCGTAGACCTATGTAATTGATCAATTTTAGGATACATTTTCTGAAAGTAACACCAATAGTAGTCTATCAAGGCAAGTAATAATAGAATTGAGCACTTGTGCTTTTTAAAACACCACCATACATAACTAATCTTTCATTTAAAAAAAGTTAACTCATTTAACATTGTATTTGCATGCATGCTCTCTGGTTCCAATTGATTTGACCAGTGTGTAAATGCGCACCAATATTATGTAAATTATTGTTACCATGTCCATCAACAAAATATTAATCTGCTCAGATGTAATATAAATCACTTACAGTCTTGGACCCCTTTCGCTCGTTGGAACGGACTTCTCCGTGATGTTGTTACATCTAATGGTGTTGGCGGAACACCGGCAGATTCCCGGACACACAAAGCTCGAAGTGTACCCGCAGCCAAAGCCAAAGAAGAGCAAAACATACGGGTAGAACAGGAACAACAGCGATATCGACATCATTGAATTATCCTACTTTTCAAATTGAAGCAATAAATCCCAAGGACCACATACAGTAGGAGCAGCAAAGATGATGATGATAACCATTTACGTCCTTCTGTTGGAACAGACTCGGTGGATTGATGCAGCGTACGTTTGAATGGAGGAAGAAACAAACATTGCCCTATCCATCAAAAGGATAGCCTGTGCAATAAATTCCAAATAGTGGCTGGAGCGCATTGTGCAGACGCGAGCGCACCAGATGCTCTCCATTCCCGCCTACCCCGTAATCGCTCCGCGTCACGTGTAAACTGTCAGTATTATAACGATTGCAAGGGCCCAGGGATGTCATGGTCTTTTCTGTCATTAACCTACAGTGTCTACCCATAGTCTACCTCTCAAACATGACATAATTACTTGATGTATCTATTCTGAGACAAGATACAGTATAACTTAAATAAAATATAAACGTATTAAATATCAACATATTAACTTTCATAAAATATCACATTTCTGAATGTTTTATTATGGAGGTCCCAATCCATTAGTTCAAGCCCTGTCTAATCCTAATGGAAATGCACCATAATAGAATGGTTTCCAACAGCTTGTTTTGCATTATTGCACAAGAGACAAGAGATAGTATACCTAATTCAAGATAAGAACAATATCTTCTAGCCTATGTGTCAGTTTGTGTTTGGCAGAACAGAAGGCCAAAGGGACCTTGAAAGAGGATCAAATGGGGAATGAAATAGAGTGGAATCTTGGAAATGTCATCGTTTTTTTTATTGCAGTTCTTTTAAGTCCCACCCACCCCACCCCTCCCTTTGCCATATGGCCTGCATCACAGGATCAAATCTATTTGGGTTCCATATATTGTCATTGGTTGCACTAATTGCATTTTTGTCTACATTACCTGGCTCAAGCATTCATGACATTACCGTGAAAAAGGTACAGTGATGCCAAAGCATTGGTATTTTACCCAATAAACTACTGGGAGTGTACGGTGTATTCGGAAAGTATTCAGACCCCTTCCCATTTCCCACATTTTGTGACATTACAGCCTTATTCTAAAATGGATAAAATAAAAATGTTCCCTCATCAATCTACACACAATACCCCATAAATGTATTCAAAATAAAAAATCAGAAATACCTAATTTACATAAGTATTCAGACCCTTTGCTTTGAGACTCGAAATTGAGCTCAGGTTCATCCAGTTTCCGTTGATCATCATTGAGATGTTTCTACGAGTTGATTGGAGTCTACCTGTGGTAAATTCAATTGATTGGACATGGTTTGGAAAGGCACACACCTGTCCATATAAGGTCCCACAGTTGACAGTGCATGTCAGAGCAAAAACCAAGAAGTGAGGTCGAAGGCATTGTCTCTAGAGCTCCTAGACGGGATTGTGTCGAGGTCCAAAAAATGTCTGCAGCATTGAAGGTCCCCAAGAACACAGTGACCTCCACTCATAAATGGAAGACGTTTGGAACCCACAAGACTCTTCCTAGAGCTGGCTGCCCAGCCAAGCTGAGCAATCGGGGGAGAAGGGCCTTGTTTGTGGAGGCGACCAAGGACCCAATGGCCACGCTGACAGCACCAGAGTTCCTCTGTGGAGATGGGAGAACCTTCTAGAATGACAACCATCTCTGCAGCACTCCACCAATCTGGCCTTTATGATAGAGTGGCCAGACGGAAGCCACTCTTCAGTAAAAAACACATGACAGCCCGCTTGGAGTTTGCTAAAAAGGCACCTAAACACTCTCAGACCATGAGAAACAAGATTCTCTGGTCTGATGAAACCAAGATGGAGCTATTTGGCCTGAATGCCAAGCGTCACGTCTGGAGGAATCCTGGCCTCATCCCTACGTGGTGGCAGCATCATGCGGTGGGGATGTTTTTCAGCGTCAGGGACTGGGAGACTAGTCAGGCTCGAGCGAAAGATGAACGGAGCAAAGTACAGAGATCCTTGATGAAAACCTGCTCCAGAGCGCTCAGGACTTCAGACTGGGGTGAAGGTTCACCTTCCAACAGGACAATGACCTTAAGCACACAGCCAAGACAACGCAGGAGTGGCTTCGGGACAAGTCTCTGAATGTCCTTGATTGAACATCTCTGGAGAAACCGTGAAATAGCTGTGCATCCGACCTGACAGAGCTTGAGAGGATCTGCAGAGAAGAATGGGAGAAACTCCCCAAATACAGATGTGCCAAGCTTGTAGCATCATACCCAAGAAGAATCGAGGCTGTAATTGCTTCCAAAGGTGCTTCAACAAAGTACTCAGTAAAGGGTCTGAATAGTTATGTAAATGTGATTTAAAAAAATAAATTATGTGCAAACATTTCTCAAAACCTGTTTTTGCTTTGTCATTATGGGGTATTGTGTGTAGATTTATGAGGGGGAAAAACTATTTAATAGATTTTAGAATAAGGCTATAACCTAACAAAATGTGGAAAAAGTCAAGGGGTATGAATATTTTCTGAATTAACTATATATAGAGTGTGCAACTCTCTTCATTTATTTTAGAGCTTACAGTTTATTCGCCTTTAGTCAGCACCCCTACACTAAATCATTTTCTCTGGGTGTGCGCCAGCTCGTGCTTTTTATTGGGTTCCAAATATAACTATTTTTTTTGTAAGAGTGTGGATGGACACTACATTTCCCATTCCTCAGTCAGGAGAGATTAACTTCATTTTATATTGTAACATTCCAGGAACCTTAAAGTATGTTTTGTACTTACAACTTTGCCTTGGACCAGACGCCAGATAAAATACAGTTTCAGGAAGCACCTTAATTTGGGTCCCAATGTCTGTATCAGGGGCCATATATTAGCAAGCGTCTCAGAGTAGGAGTGCGGATCTTGGATCAGTCCCCCCTGTCCATGTAATCGTATTGCTTGTGATCCAAGGCAAAACTGATCCTAGATCCACACGCTGCAACGCTTTGGCTGCATTTACACAGGCAGCCCAATTCTGATAGTTTTTCCACTAATTGGTCTTTTGACCAATCACATTAGATCTTTTCACATCAGATATTTTTCAGAGCTGATCTAATTGGTCAAAAGACCAATAGTGAAAACAATATCAGAATTGGGCTGCCTGTATAAACACTGCCTTTGTGAATATGGGCCTAGGACATTTAAATGAGTTGATGATTCATTGATTTTATTTTGGGTTAAACAATTTGTACAGTTTAAAAACAGTATCTAAAAGTACAAGAAACACAGATTAAGACACATGAAATGTAAAAATACTTATTTTCAATGTGTTGTTGGGGTACGACAACAACTGGACATAGCACACAGGAAAATGCATGTTTTTTTTACCCTGTTTTTGTCCAAAACCTTGAGTACCAGCCAGTCTTCATGTCCATGCCAGCAGCAAGTTTGCGTCCCAAATGGCACCCCATTCCCTACATAGTGCACTACTTTTGGCACATAGTGGACTACTCCTCACCAGTGTTGGGGAGTAGTTCCATTACTTGTAATTCAACTAGTAATTGAACTACGTTTTGCAGCAGCTTGGTGGTAGTTAAACGAAACTAAAATCTTATTGTGTTTTCAGTAGTTTTCTTGGCATGTATCGGTGTACCTAACTTCTTTCTAGAACAACCCACTATAGGCATACATGTTTTACAAAAAAAACACACGAAAAAAACACACAAAATAACCCCCTATTGTTCTCTCTCTCTCTGACCACTGGGAAATTAATGGAAAACTACACCCAAAAATTATATTTTTGTATTTGTTTCATTCGTCCTTTGTTGACATAGTCCCTAAATGTTTTTCTTGTCAGAACTCAAGTTTTCCATATACTGTATGTAACTTTCAAAATACAGAAATTGTCCCCAATTGTCCCCATTTTTCATCATATGGTGCTGCGTTTTGCATCATACGGGGATGATTTCTGTATTTTGAAAGTTCATACAGTATCTTGAAAAGTTCAGTTCTGACAAGCAAAACCTTTTGGGACTATGTTTTCCTTTACGACCACACTCACTTTCTGGCTGTCACACGGCTCTCATTGCACTCTTAACATCTTACTACAGAGTGTTGTGTTCTTGCTGTCATGTGTCTCAACTTTGTATTACATGTCATTGTTCACGAGGTCATTTTGATTTGGTGAACTACTTATTCATAGTAACTTTAGTTAAACAAACAATATTTATCTTAAGGTTAGCTTTACTGTAGCTCAACTGCTTCCAGTGTGAAATAATTGTATAGCTTGGTACACTATATTTTCATCATAGCTTTCCCCAACACTGTGCATTATATAGGGAATAGAGTGGCATTTGGAACACCACATCCTCATTAGCATCTAAATCAGACTCTGTAAGAGCCAGCAACTATTATAATCAGACTTCAGGCAAGGGAAGGGTTGGGGTGTGGTGGGTCTAATAAAGAAAAACAGCGGATAAAAATCGAAGCATTTCTAAATTCCACCCAAGAAATGTAATTTCCCTTTGATCCTCTTCCAAGGTCACTCTGACCTTCAGTTCTCGCTACATTTCTAAGTGCATACTAACGGGAATTAACAGGACACAGAACATATTGTTCTTATCTTGAATTACTGTATATCTGTCTCGTGCAATCTTGTAGCGTAAGCAAAACAATTGACAGACTGTCTATGATATCAAAATGATCATTTTCACCACATTCTAAGGATATACGGTGTTTGTTTACAATAACATTGTTTACAAATACATTTGTAAAACACGTTTATATGTTGGGTTTTGGTGGAGTAGTACAGCCGTTGAACTAAACTCCTGAGGCACTTATAAGTTATGTTCTTCAAGAATCAATGGGTTTATATCATTTATTTTAAAGTTTTTTTGTTTGTTTTTATCGCAGATTGACTATTTAATAGTGCTAATTGTATAATCCCAAATGAAAAAAGTTTCTGACAGTCCCAAGCAAACAATCCATCATGTCTGGGCTTTCACTGACCTCTGCTGGTTGAGAGGTGGTGTTGCAGCAGAGACTAATATGTTTATCCTCGTCTTCGTTGCTGGAGAGGAGTTTCGGTATCTAGACCTCCAGCTAAACGTACATTCATACTGTATATTAAGTCTTCTGACAGCTAACTTTCTAGCTCCACCCACAATTCCGGGACTCCATAGCGTTCCCAGAAAGCATGGATTATTGAATCATCATTAGTTTTACACTTCAGACATCACTGCCATTGTGCTGTATTTTGTCTCTTGTATAATTCATTACATACAGTAGTTTATACTGGATTAAGTGTACATTTTCGTTAACTGTAATTTCATTAGTTATGCTCCAACTTTCCCTCCATCTTGTGCCAACATAAATTATTTGTAAGTCTAAATTCCAATAGTTTATATTTTTTTTCTAGGAGAATGCCAGTTGGATAAGCTCTCTGCAAGGTTTTGTATATCTTCCCTATCATGCGAACATCCTTATCTGACTCAAATAAGATTCACTCAAGGTTGTGTGAGGGCCAACAAATTTCTAATCGAAATGTTGTGATATGTACCTTTTAAATTGCATATATTTGAAACTATCTACTTTGGTGAGTCCAAATTTACTTTTGAATTCTCTCATGGAAATAAATGTGATTCATGTTACCAAGTCATTTATGGTTTCTTATGCCTTTAGTTTTCAATGTGGACCAGATTATCAGTGAATTCTGAAAAGCTACCCAAGGATTATTCGACAAGGTTGTGTTTTAAGGGAGTAATATTGGTTCTTGTAGAGTAAGTTTAATTTTCGTCCATATTTTTATAGTGTTCTTAACTATGAAGTTGTTCATGTTCTTAGCTTTATCTTTTGAAAATGAGGTACTGAGCTGGGCCGGCAGGGCTTCCACCAGGGTATCTCGATCCTTCCTCCATTTCAGTAGGTCCTGTTCCTTCTCACTGAGCTGGGCCGGCAGGGCTACCACCACGGTATCTCGCTCCTTCCTCCATTTCAGTAGGTCCTGTTCCTTCTCACTGAGCTGGGCCGACAGGGCTTCCACCACGGTATCTCGCTCCTTCCTCCATTTCAGTAGGTCTTGTTCATTCTCACTGAGCTGGGCCGGCAGGGCTACCACCAGGGTATCTCGCTCCTTCCTCCATTTCAGTAGGTCCTGTTCCTTCTCACTGAGCTGGGCCGGCAGGGCTACCACCAGGGTATCTCGCTCCTTCCTCCATTTCAGTAGGTCTTGTTCATTCTCACTGAGCTGGGCCGGCAGGGCTACCACCAGGGTATCTCGCTCCTTCCTCCATTTCAGTAGGTCCTGTTCCTTCTCACTGAGCTGGGCCGGCAGGGCTACCACCAGGGTATCTCGCTCCTTCCTCCATTTCAGTAGGTCCTGTTCCTTCTCACTGAGCTGGGCCGGCAGTGCTTCCACCACGGTATCTCGCTCCTTCCTCCATTTCAGTAGGTCCTGTTCCTTCTCACTGAGCTGGGCCGACAGGGCTTCCACCACGGTATCTCGCTCCTTCCTCCATTTCATTAGGTCCTGTTCCTTCTCACTGAGCTGGGCCGGCAGGGCTACCACCAGGGTATCTCGCTCCTTCCTCCATTTCAGTAGGTCCTGTTCCTTCTCACTGAGCTGGGCCGACAGGGCTTCCACCACGGTATCTCGCTCCTTCCTCCATTTCAGTAGGTCTTGTTCCTTCTCACTGAGCTGGGCCGGCAGGGCTTCCACCACGGTATCTCGCTCCTTCCTCCATTTCAGTAGGTCCTGTTCCTTCTCACTGAGCTGGGCCGACAGGGCTACCACCACGGTATCCCACTCCTTCCCCCATTTCAGTAGGTCCTGTTCCATCTCACTGAGCTGGGCTGACAGGGCTTCCACCAGGGTTATACACAGAGGAGTTTATTTAGACACAGTAGAGGGTAAAGCAGCTCTATTCTAAGGGTAATTTGTACAGAGTTATTTTCCCAATTGGGTTTGCTGTTTGATATGTGGCTCGGGGTCGTCTGCAAACTTTCTCATCTCCTGGTTCCTCTTGTACTCTGCCTTGGATAATATCCCACATCTCTATGATTTACTTTGATCTCTGCCTCAACACAGATCTTCCTTAGTCTGTTTTTAAAACCACAAACCTGAATTCGTCAGCCAAACAGCAGCCCCTTCACTTGATTTTCTATAAAGCTGAGGGAGGGGGCTGGAGAAAGCCAAGGTAAACTGATCCAATCTTAAATTCAGAGAAATTATGAATGCAAGGACCACCCAGTTTAATATTTTGAAGCTATAGGCTACACTGTTTGCTTACAGAGACTCAAATAACAAAAACATTTTCAATGGATCACAAAATAAGTATTTGAAAATATCAGATTGGTTTATTGACTTAAACAAACAATAAATAACAAGCATAATATACAGATTCACTTTACAATAAATACAAAACTCAGTGAGGTCTCTTGACGCTTTGCATTCTAGTCTTTTCTAAAAAAAAAAACATAAAAAATATCACTCAAATGATTTCCTATTTAAAACATTCTCTAAACCAACAACAACTTTCCATTCCAGCTCACTACTATCACTTCTGTCTGTGTGTTTAGACTGAAACAGGTGAATGTAACCAGAAACTAGCTTTGGTTAATACTCATTTTTTGAGTCTTTTGAGCATACAATTGTACTGTAAGTATTCCAGTAACATATCACCTTGTAAAATCCCACAGTACATGCAATTGCATTTGTCTTGCTCTTGCTCTTGTTGCTGGTGATTCT
Source organism: Oncorhynchus mykiss (assembly GCF_013265735.2). NCBI lineage: Eukaryota > Metazoa > Chordata > Actinopteri > Salmoniformes > Salmonidae > Oncorhynchus > Oncorhynchus mykiss. The sequence continues at coordinate 29,429,880 of NC_048584.1, read as the reverse complement.
CTGATCCACCTCTACGCAGACGACACCATTCTGTATACATCTGGCCCTTCTTTGGACACTGTGCTAACAAACCTCCAAATGAGCTTCAATGCCATACAACACTCCTTCCGAGGCCTCCAACGGCTTTTAAATGCAAGTAAAACTAAGTGCATGCTCTTCAACCGATTGCTGCACGCACCCTCACGCCTGACTAGCATCACTACTCTGGACAGTTCTGACTTAGAATATGTGGACAATTACAAATACCTAGGTGTCTGTTTAGACTGTAAACTCTCCTTCCAGACTCACATTAAGCATCCAAAATTAAATCTAGAATCAGCTTCCTATTTCGCAACAAAGCCTTCTTCACTCATGCTGCCAAACATACCCTCGTAAAACTGAACATCCTACCGATCCTTGACTTCGGCGATGTCATTTACAAAATAGCCTCCAACACTCTACTCAGCAAACTGGATGTAGTCTATCACAGTACCATCCGTTTTGTCACCAAAGCCCCATATACTGCCCACCACTGCGACCTGTATGCTCTCATTGGCTGGCCCTCACTACAGATTCGTCGCCAAACCCACTGGCTCCAGATCATCTATAAGTCTCTGCTAGGTAAAGCCCCGCCTTATCTCAGCTCACTGGTCACTATAGCAACACCCACCCGTAGCACGCGCTCCAGCAGGTATATTTCACTGGTTATCCCCAAAGCCAACACTTCCTTTGGCCACCTTTCCTTCCAGTTCTCTGCTGCCAATGATTGGAACGAATTGCAAAAATCCATGAAGCTGGAGTCTTATATATCTCCCTCTCTAACTTTAAGCATCAGCTGTCAGAGCAGCTTACACAGCCAATCTGGAAATAGCACACCCAACTACCTCATCCCCATATTGTTACTTATCTTCTTGCTCTTTTGCACCCCAGTATCTCTACTTGCACATCATCTATCACTCCAGTGTTAACGCTAAATTGTCATTTATTTTGCCTCTATGGCCTATTTATTGCCTTACCTCCCTACTCTTCTACATTTGCACACACTGTACATATATTTTTCTATTGTGTTATTGACTGTACGTTTCTTTATGTGTAACTCTGTGTTGTTGTTTTTGCTTTGCTTTGCTTTATCTTGGCCAGGTCGCAGTTGTAAATGAGAACTTGTTCTCAACTGCCCTACCTGGTTAAATAAAGGTGAAATAAAAATAAAACCAACAATCACATAAATATCCCCAGAATCTCAATAGCCAACTTCAACACAACATCAAAATGCATGGAAGCTACAGCCCTAACATTGGCCAGCAATATCGGCATTCAACAATTCTATCAGTATCAGTTATCAATGACAATCTGAATGAATGGATGGATTTCAATAGCCATAGATCTCCCCAAGACCTTGAGAAGTCATTGTTCTATTTAACAGATTTGTCATTGTTGATGTTACACAGGAGGTTTTTAGCACCACTCTGCCATGCCAGAAGATTCTCACTAGGGGACTTGCCTTCCTGCAAGGGGAAAAAACACAAACATTCAAATGAACTAAGCATTTGTAAAATGGATCACCTTACTGTATCACACATCAATATTCAAATGGACTGTAAATGGCGCTATGCTCACACAATAGCCAGTAACAAACATACCGACATCACTGGAATATACTCAATGAATGTGAAAAGATGAGCCAAAATTGTATGAGGACAGACATGTTGGATGATTATGGAGTACTTACACTGTTCTTAGTTTTAAGACTGGCTCCATACATCAGCAGCAGCCTGATCATTTTGAATCGGTTTATCCTCACAGCATCGTGCATGGGTGTGTCTCCATCCTGGTCATAAACAAAGTAACTATTAAAAACGCAATACACAACCATACTATACAATAGTGCAAATCAAATCAAATCCAAATGTATTGGTCACATACACATATTTAGCAGCCTCATTAAATCTAAATTAAATAGTACCCACAAAACACCAGTCTCAACGTCAACAGTGAAGAGGCGACTCCGGGATGCTGGCCTTCTATGCAGAGTTGCAAAGAAAAAGCCATATCTCAGACTGGCCAATAAAAATAAAAGATTAAGATAGGCATAAGAACACAGACACTGGACAGAGGAACTCTGCCTAGAAGTCCAGCATCCCGGAGTCGCCTCTTTACCGTTGACGTTGAGACTGGTGTTTTGTGGGTACTATTTAATGAAGCTGCCAGTTGAGGACTTGTGAGACGTCTGTTTCTCTAACTAGACACTCTAATGTCCTCTTGCTCAGTTGTGCACCGGGGCCTCCCACTCCTCTTTCTATTCTGTTTAGACTCGATATCTTTAGTTTCTTGGCAATTTTCTCACATGGAATAGCCTTCATTTCTCAGAACAAGAATAGACTGACGAGTTTCAGAAGAAATGTATTTGTTTCTGTCCATTTTGAGCCTGTAATCGAACCCACAAATGCTGATACTCCAGATACTCAACTAGTCTAAAGAAGGCCAGTTTTATTGCTTCTTTAATCAGGACAACAGTTTTCAGCTGTGCTAACATAATTGCAAAATGGTTTTCTAATGATCAATTTGCCTTTTAAAATGATAAACTTGTATTAGCTAACACAACGTGCCATTTGAACACAGGAGTGATGTTTGCTGATAATGGGCCTCTGTACGCCTATGTAGATATTCCATTAAACATCAGCAATTTCCAGCTACAATAGTTATTTCCAACATTAACAATGTCGACACTGTATTTCTGATAAATTTTATGTTATTTTAATGGACAAAAAAAAGAAGCTTTTTTTTCAAAAACAAGGACATTTCTAAGTGACCCCACACTTTTGATCGGTAATGTAAATATTAGGAAGAGCAATGTCGGAGTGGCATTGACTAAAATACAGTAGAACAGAATACAGTATATAAATGAGTAAAGCAGTATGTAAACATTATTAAAGTGGCTAGTGTTCCATTATTAAAGTGGCTAGTGATTCCATGTCCATGTACTGTATATAGGGCAGCAGCCTCTAAGAGTAACTGGGTGGTAGCCGGCAAGTGATGGCTATTTAACAGTCTGATGGCCTTGAGATAGAAGCTATTTTTCAGTCTCTCGGTCCCAGCTTTGGTGCACCTGTACTGACCTCACCTTCTGGATGATAGCGGGAGTACAAATTATAGCATGGAGTATAATTGGTGGGTTTGTGAAGCCTCTCTGTGATTTGCCCCATGCTTGCATTTGTCATATTAGGGTTTGTATGTCTTACTCTGTCTTTAGCGTTGACGTCTGCTCCACAGTGGATGAGGTGCTCAGCACATTCATTGTGTCCCGTCCTCACTGCCACATGGAGAGGAGTGCTGCGCAGCTGAGAGAAAACAGAGAGGGGGGGGTCAGACCACAAACACAGACTGCTCAACTCTCCATATACCATTTAATATGCTCTATATATGGCTCTGTTCTGTATATATCCCTAAGTAAAACCCTATATGTTTTTGATGTTGGGCATCACAAATTGGGTTTAAGGGCTCTCTGTCTCAGTGTTGTACCTTGTCTCTGGAGTTGAACTTCCCTCCTTCATTGAGAAGCAGCTCCAGAGTAGTCAAGCTGCCTCCCCTGCAGGCCCAGTGTACTGAAGTGGCATCCAACTGGAGGGAGTGGGCAAAACAAACAGTGTTAGGATGATGACAGTTCCCAGCCATTCTGAACCATTTCCCATGTACTGTATGTAATTAGAGCTCTGATGAGTGATTGAGTGAGCAAGTGAGTGAGAGTGCGTGTATGCTTGCATGACTGCGTGAGTATCTGAGTTTGTGACTAAGAGAAAGAGAGAGAGAACTTACTCTGTCTTTCTTCTCAATGGAAGCCCCAGCCTCCAGCAGTCTCTTCACAATCTCCACATGGCCCTTGGATGAGGCTTTGTGTAGTGCTGTCCTTAGGAACTGTAAGAGAGGGAGGGCAGACAGAGTTAAGTGAGATTTGTTTGGCTTCCTGTTACTTGTCCTGTGGCATTGTGAGACTAGTGCTATATTGGCCTTCGGCTGTCTGTAACTCAAGATGTTGTATTTCAATCAATGTAGCTTCTGGCATGTCAAAAGACTGACTTAAGATGGCTGTCCATGTGTCATCATAAGAGAGACATGATGCGGTACTCACATGATCACCGACGTTGGGGTCACCTCCATCTGACAGGTACTTCTCAATCACATGCAGTTTATTTTCCATAGCTGCTTTCAGGAACGTGTCTTCATCGACTGTGTCGGGCTGTGTGACAATGAAAAGAGACATGTTGCATTAGCTTAGTGCCGTTTGACTTGTTTTAATCCGTTGCTGGCCTTTCTACATTGAATTCCCTCTCCTTGATTATGGTGAGGGATTTTAAAGAAAGAAGGAGAGAAAGATTGTGTAGAGTGAATAGTGGCGGGACGTACAATGATCTCTGGCTCAGGTTCTTTCCTGTTCTGCACCTTCCTCTCCCTCCTCCTCTTCCTCAGTTTCAGGATGTTGAAAAGGTCATCCACGGTCTCTAGTTTCAGCCGGCCTGATTTGTCGGTCTGAAAAGGAATAAGGTATACAGAATGTTGGGCCACATTTTGAAAGGCAAGTAGAATGTTCAGTGTTTCTAATTGAGTACTAAGCATATGAGGAGCCAAAAACTCACATTGAGATTGACAACTGTGATCTCCTCCTGAGTGCTGTTCTCATTCTCCTCTGGGATGAGGTCTTTGTGTGACCTCCGGCCATCCTGTTTCTCCTGGTTGACGGCTGCCTCGTACACACTCTCTGAACACGCCCCCGATAGGTGCTGGCCTGCCTCCTTTCCCTCACACCTTTTACCAGTGACCTGGGAGAGAAAACAGATTGGAGATGAGCTGGCCATCCACCTACGCAGTACTTTCTATTCCAAGAAAGGAAAAAACAGAATGGAGGACAGGCTTTCACAACAAAGCCTTCCCTCTGTGAGATTTTTCTGTCCTAATAAAGGACCAAAGAAGGAAGTATTGGGGTGCTAATAGAGAAATGTGTGCTGTCTAATGTCCAACTCATTTACAGACTGATCAAAGCCAACCCTTTTAGATGACTGGGCAGACAACCAACTGCTGGATTATTTTGGACCAAATGAAAACCATAATGTTTTGTTAATTGTATGTACAGATAGATGTAGGATCTTAATTTGAGCATGTTTGCTACAGCAGAAAAATAATCCTGCAGCACAGGAAATGTGAATTATTATGTGGATTATAATTAATGGACATTTTTGTAGGAGATTGATACAGTTTTCATGAGGGAAAATCAAGTCTGAAATGTGTGGAAAGATTGAAAAATGGAGATTACCAAACGGAAAAATCTCCTACAGAGCCGGCTCTAGCCTTTTGGGGGCCCTAAACTAGATTTGGTTGCCCCCCCTCCCCTTGCAGGCAAAACATTTTAGTGGCTCCCCTCTTGACAGCAGAGAGATTTTTTTGTTTTAAAGTACATTTCCTGCAATTCTACATATTTTGCCATGGGGTGTAGAGAAAATGTTGCCGTGGTAAAGCTAGTGCTCTGCAGTTCTACACAGCAATTTTCTAAGACATTTCCTGCAATTCTATACATTTTGCCATGATTTATACCATTTTAGTAATATCATAGTGAGAGTGACTTAAAACATTTATGGGGGCCCCCTGGAGGACAGGGCCTCTAGGCATGTGCCCTGCATGCCCGATTGCTATTCAGCCATGATTACTACAAGTTTAGATAGCTGGCTAGACTAATTTACCAATATACAAATTGTTAGTTGACATTGCTAATTGAGTGACTGTCAGTGATTGGCATAACAAGATAAAAATTGCTGATGCAGAACCAAATTTCGAACTTGCACCTTATATATATTCTACGAGTCTAACTCTCAACAGTAAATTGAGAGCAAGACAGAGGCCCTAAGCGTTTATGCCTGGAGCCGGCCCTGTCTACCTATCAGAGACTAATATTGTCAGCAACATCTAGAATGCCCAAACCCAGAGGAAATAATGGATTAGGCAGAGTGAATCCCGATCACACATACAAAAAACAACCTACCAGCTCTTCAACGCTGTGCAGTCCCATGTCTAGTCTGTCTGTGTGATAAAAAGTATTCCGGTGTCTCAACTCCCGAAGTGGCCAGTGTCAATTCTGTTCTGGGTGAGGATGAGATCCATCATCTCTTATATAGCCTACGAGTTTGTGATTAGGAACCAAAAAAAACTGAAATGAGGTCATGTTTCCCGCTATTCACCCTTTACCATCTCGCGCAGCCCCAGCCAAGGTGTCTCGTCAGTGGTCACGCCTGGCATGCGTCCGTGGTATGCGCTGATGTCACCATTGCTGGCTTGTAAAAATGTAATTCCTAAACCGCTAGACACCTTCAATCATTTGCACTCTACTCATAGATAAGGTGACATCGCAGAATGCCTGCCTAATGGCTAGTCAGTCAGAGCTGATTTATTGCGCGGACGGTGACAAAACTGCTCAACTATGCGCTTCCGTTCATGATACCCACTCGCACTTGCCATACACAGCTGACTGACACATGCAGCTTGAGTTCGACACGTACAAGGTCATACGGTAAAAAGGTACATGATGAGAGGTCCTTACCTCATATATGCTGCTATTTAAAGACAACGAAAAGTGCCACGAAAAAATATATCATTGAACTTACAATTTGACGAGGCTACTATATAATATGCCTAATAGATGCATGGTTCTTTTGGGGGGGGGGGGGGGGGGGGGGGGGGGGGGTTGTTTAACACTTCACATAATTCTGTATATAGGCTTACTAGCTAGTAATATTAATAATTACAATAGGTATAATCAATAGCAGTGCAGTCATAAGGTCACTATTTGGCATGAACCAATATAACAATTTTGCAATTTTAAATTGTGTTATAACTGTTTTATAAATATAAACTATGTAGACTGTGGCTTAATTAATGCAAAATGTTACCAAAAAAGTCAATTCCATAGTAGGCCTGTCAGTTATGAATTTTTTGGATCACTCATGTCAAAGTACATGTTCATAACTACAGAGTAACTCATTAAAACATTATTGCTGGTAAACTAATTTGAATGGTGCCCCTATAAATGTCGGTCTGTTATGGCAAGCATGTGGAGGCATGTGCATGGTCAGCAGCTGCCTTTTTTAGAGAACACAGCTTGAACTGTAGGCTAGATCTGACATTCAGACATCCATTTAGTAGGCTACCAACATCACTCATTTTACCTGTCCTTAAAAGGCCACAGAAGAGGCTGGTTGTGTGTGTCACAGGTTAAGTCTAGTAGTATCACTACCACAAACAAGATCATGAAAATGATTATGATGCTGACAAGGAAAATCACTGTATTGTACTGTATTAATTGCCTTTCAAACTATTGGTATGACCAAGACAACCTCTTTTGTTTCATCACCCTTGTCTTTGTGCCTCTATCTACAAGGTACAATGAGTTTCAATGGATGACCACTGAGCAGCTGTAGTTGTTTGCACCATGTCCTTTGTACTTGATAAGACTCTGCTCCAGTAGCCTGCAGGTCACAGTGTCAAGTCCTGAGGGATATAGGAGTATTTCTGAATTAAAAATAGGCCTGTGTGAGATTCCTGTTCTTGAAATATATCTTGTTGATTCTAAAAATAGCAGTGTAAATCCTGCAGCTGTATTTATCAGTTTTTATGATAAGGTGCAGTTGGACATTGTATTGTCGTTAGTATATTATTGTATCATATTTCTGTGAGCATTGATGCCATGCTTACACAAGTTCAGCATCTAGTTTTGGCAACTAACATGAATTCAAAGTCAAATCAAGAACAAATTCAACCATGCCATTGGATTTAGTTTAAAGGTTAGCTGAAAAACAGAAAATCAACTAAATTCCTTGAAGTTAATGACTTTTCACAAATCCAATCAGCTTTCCATTGATTCAACATAGATTTTTTAAAAGTTTTTTATTGAAATGACGCGTAAACAACATTGATTCAACCAGTTTGTATGGTATAATAATGATGACAGAACTCTTCCGTGGTCGCACATTGAGATTTGTGGTTGCAAGTATGATTTAATTATGCAAGCTGTATCATGAGGTGTGATTTTTTTTACAACAGTCACAAACTTGTAACTTGACATTTGAATACATTCAATAAGATTTGCAAGCATAATTTTTTACAGAATTATTACAAGTCCATTTACAACAATTCATATTCTGCTGTGAATATAAAATACACTTGGAGATTTTTTTTATTTTTTATCTGTGCATACTCAAAAATCTGTCCCTATTGTCACGTTGGATTCGTAAACTTGTAGAATGTTTTGTAAGTTTGTAGAAAGAGATTTGCAAGTAAAAAAAACTGTTTTGAGCAGCTTTGCTGGCAGGAACTTTTGATCAGCCAAAACCACATAGAAATATGATTTACAGATCTGTCATTGAAAGCAAGTCTAAGAAGCGGTAGATCTGTTTTATGTGCGCCGTTTCTATGCTTCCTGTTCTTACGTTTTGTTTTTGCGTCTGAAAAGATATTTCACAGCGGTTTGATTGGTACAATGATTCTCTACATTGCTTGTTTTGTCACATAAACTGAAATTAGGAAAACTATTATATTTTTTTGCAACCAAGAAATGGTGGAGCGATTTCTACATATTGCACAGTTAACATGTGAAATATAATCACAGATATTTCACCTATGTATAAATGTGAAGCATCCGTTTGGCGTTTCCACTTACTACCAAATATGGTGATGAGAGGAAGCTCAGTAGCCGGCAGTGAGAGAAGAGATGGATTTTGGCCAACATTCTGCAACTTTTCTCATGATTGAAACATTTGATCTCCATACAGTTTTCTGTTTCCAAAACTAGAAACTGTAACAAACATAGTGGACTGCATTTTGTAGACTTTACCCTTTGCCAAAGTTGCGTTGTTTAAAGGAGTGCGAGGATGAATTTAGTTATTGCATACATGCACGTCACAGAGTAGGCGTTCCCTAATGGGAAATGCACAAATAAATGCTAGAACATGCCAATAGGATCTTACTAACTTGTGCTAGGCTCTGTCACCTCCTTGCTTGTTCTGCCCATTATGCTTAATTTGCTCCCATTGGAAATTACAGGCTCTGGTCTATCTTGGGTTAGTTATACAAATCTTTGATATAATGGTACATTTCATTTGAAATTGACAGCAGCTCATGTCAGCTAAACTGGCTTCTGATATTCATCCTCATTTCACTATCAACTGACTGGCTTCATCAGGCAGCTTTAGATGTGAGTAGAAAGCACATATATTTGCTAGTTAAACATCTGGTTGATAACATGTAGCTAGCGAACGTTAGCTAAATTGAAACTGCTGGGGGGGAAACAGTAGCTAATAATGTTATGTTACTGGAAAATAAAAACAATATATTTTAAAGAATTGTTACTGACTTTTGAACACTTTTTGTCAAACTACTTCATTCCACTGCCTGTTTATTGATTAAATAGGCTGTATTGGTAACATTTAGCTGAATAGGCTTAAACACATATACATGCATGCTTAATTAGCCTAGTTAGCCAAATGACTACCTGACTAGGCTTATTGTTATTCATGTTTTTGTTGTTATTGCATTTCAGCTGGACAGGGAGGAATATTATTAGAAACCAGAATGCTGCCAGACAACCACAGGGCCATAGAGGTATAACAGTCAGTAATATTATTAGAAACCAGAATGCTGCCAGACAACCACAGGGCCATAGAAGTATAACAGTCAGTAATATTATTAGAAACCAGAATGCTGCCAGACAACCGCAGGGCCATAGAGGTATAACAGTCAGTAATATTATTAGAAACCAGAATGCTGCCAGACAACCACAGGGCCATAGAGGTATAACAGTCAGTAATATTATTAGAAGCGATTTCTTGGAACAGCCTTGGTCAGGGAGGTGACCAAGAACCCAATGGTCACTTTGGCAAAATACCAGAGTTCGTCTGTGGAGATGGGAAAACTTTCCAGAAAGACAACCATCTCTGCAGCACTCCACCAATCAGGCCTTTAGGGTAGAGTAGCCAGACGGAAGCCACTCCTCAGTAAAAGGCACATGACAGCCCACTTGGAGTTTGTCAAAAGGTACCTAAAGGACTCTCAGACCATGAGAAACAAGATTCTATGGTCTGATGAAACCAAGATTGAATGCCAAGTGGCACGTCTGAAGGAAACCTGGCACCATCCCTATGGTGAAGCATGGTGGTGGCAGCATCATGTTGTGGGGATGTTTTTCAGCAGCAGGGACTGGGGGACTGGTCAGGATGGAGGGAAAGATGAACGAAGCAAAGTACAGAGAGATACAGAGCACTCAGGACCTCAGACTGGGGTGAAGGTTCACCTTCCAACAGGACAATTACCCTAAGCACACAGCCAAGACAACACAGGATTGGCTTCGAGACAAGTCTCTGAATGACCTTGAGTGTGCCCAACCAGAGCCAGGACTTGAACCCGATCTAACATCTCTGGAGACCTAAAAATAGCTGTGCAACGACGCTCCCCATCCAAGCTGACAGAGCTTGAGAGGATCTGCAGAGAAGAATGGGAGAAACTCCCCAAACACAGGTGTGCAAAGCTTGTAGCGTCATACCCAAGAAGACTCGAGGCTGTAATCACTGCCAAAAGTGCTTCATCAAAGTACTGCGTTAAGGGTCTGAATACTTATGTGAATGTGCTATTTACGTTTTATTTTAAATAGATTTGCAAACATTTCTAAACCTGTTTTTGCCTTGTCATTATGGGGTATTATGTGTATATTGATGAGGAAAAAAACTATTTAGTCAATTTCAGAATAAGGCTGTAACGTAACAAAATGTGGAAAAAGTCAAGGGGTCTGAATGTACTGTACATTAATAAAAATGTATACACCCTGGACATGACACTTGCATTGATTTTAGACCTTTAGGTAAGCACCAAGTGCTGTCTTGTTGGAGAAAGTCTGCATGTTGTATGATGTTTAAGTTACCAAAGTAGTTAGTAAAAATGTTTAGAACAGACTATTAAAAATGTACTGTTTTGTAACAACTTGAACATGATTAGTTTATACCAAACTTTATTGAGTTTGGTGATCATCCCCCAAATTTGGCCTTTGAAAGCCTTGATATTTGCTGATAACTGACAACAGAGTGGCAGGTTCTTTTGATGTGCTGCTCTTAACTTCCATGGCCCAGCAGACTCACCTGGGGACAGGGGGATTGACACGCATGAGTTTTGGAGTGAGTACAGTAAATGGATAATATGCTATAATACGCTCATCACTTAGAAAGACAGCAATTGTGATGGAGATTTGCATAGTGCATAAAGTATATTACCACCAGCGGTGTTTACTTCTCTGCTCTGGAGAGATCACAGGTCAGAAGGCTCTGGAGAGATCACAGGTCAGAAGGCTCTGGAGAGATCACAGGTCAGAAGGCTCTGGAGAGATCACAGGTCAGAAGGCTCTGGAGAGATCACAGGTCAGAAGGCTCTGGAGAGATCACAGGTCAGAAGGCTCTGGAGAGATCACAGGTCAGAAGGCTCTGGAGAGATCACAGGTCAGAAGGCTCTGGAGATCTTTGGAATATTTTCTGTGCCACCTGTAAAGAGATGGATAGAGGTACTGAATGCAATTGACAGAGAGAGCAAGAGAGTTAACATTTACATTGTTGATTATTACATGAGGACTCTAAGGGTACCTTCCAATCAGACAAATGGATGCGTAAAAGACACAGCATCCCAATGGCTTTCAAAGGGAGGAGTGTGTTGGGGGAGAGGGTTGTGCTGTCCTGTCTGTCAGAAAACCAATTCAAAATGTAAAACAACGTTTTCCCCCGAGCAAACAGGTGTGTTGGACATCCGTTTCAACCTTTGTGATTGAAGGCAACCTTAGTCAGTGGTTCAAGTTCTATCTTCATGTCTGTAACTTCGCTCTCACTCTCCCTAAGCCCTCAACTTTGACCTCCCATTGGCCCAGGGCCTCCTGCCAAACCATCTAATGAGTCTCTTTGATAGGGAGTTACTCCAGGAGTAGATGTGTTAATGGTGCATAGGGCTTCTTCACTCCTCATGTAAGTGGATGATTATACATATATATACAGTGGGGCAAAAAAGTATTAGGTCAACCACCAATTGTGCAAGTTCTCCCACTTAAAAATATGAGAGAGGCCTGTAATTTTCATCATAGGTACACTTCAACTATGACAGACAAAATGAGAGAAAAAAATCCAGAAAATCACATTGTAAGATTTTTAATTAATTTATTTGCTAATTATGGTGGAAAATAAGTATTTGGTCACCTACAAACAGGCAAGATTTCTGGCTCTCACAGAGAGCCTCCACTCGTTACCTGTATTAATGGCACCTGTTTGAACTTGTTATCAGTATAAAAGACACCTGTCCACAACCTCAAACAGTCACACTCCAAACTCCACTATGGCCAAGACCAAAGAGCTGTCAAAGAACACCAGAAACAAAATTGTAGGCTGGAAAGACCAGGCTGGAAAGACTGAATCTGCAATAGGTAAGCAGCTTGGTTTGAAGAAATCAACTGTGGGAGCAATTATTAGGAAATGGAAGACATACAAGACCACTGATAATCTCCCTCGATCTGGGGCTCCACGCAAGATCTCACCCCATGGGGTCAAAATGATCACAAGAACGGTGAGCAAAAATCCCAGAACCACACGGGGGGACCTAGTGAATGACCTGCAGAGAGCTGGGACCAAAGTAACAAAGCCTACCATCAGTAACATACTACGCCGCCAGGGACTCAAATCCTGCAGTGCCAGACGTGTCCCCCTGCTTAAGCCAGTACATGTCCAGGCCCGTCTGAAGTTTGCTAGAGAGCATTTGGATGATCCAGAAGAAGATTGGGAGAATGTCATATGGTCAGATGAAACCAAAATATAACTTTTTGGTAAAAACTCAACTCGTCGTGTTTGGATGACAAAGAATGCTGAGTTGCATCCAAAGAACACCATACCTACTGTGAAGTATGGGGGTGAAAACATCATGCTTTGGGGCTGTTTTTCTGCAAAGGGACCAGGACGACTGATCCGTGTAAAGGAAAGAATGAATGGGACCATGTATCGTGATATTTTGAGTGAAAACTTCCTTCCATCAGCAGGGCATTGAAGATGAAACGTGGCTGGGTCTTTCAGCATGACAATGATCCCAAACACACCGCCCAGGCAACGAAGGAGTGGCTTCGTAAGAAGCATTTCAAGGTATTGGAGTGGCCTAGCCAGTCTCCAGATCTCAACCTCATAGAAAATCTTTGGAGGGAGTTGAAAGTCCGTGTTACCCAGCAACAGCCCCAAAACATCTCTGCTCTAGAGGAGATCTGAATGTAGGAATGGGCCAAAATACCAGCAACAGTGTGTGAAAACCTTGTGAAGACTTACAGAAAACGTTTGACCTCTTTCATTGCCAACAAAGGGTATATAACAAAGTATTGAGAAACTTTTGTTATTGACCAAATACTTATGTGCCACCAAATTTAATTTTTCTTCTCATTTTGTCTGTCATAGTTGAAGTGTAGGTATGATGAAAATTACAGGCCTCTCATCTTTTTAAGTAGGAGAACTTGCACAGTTGGTGGCTGACTAAATACTTTTTTGCCCCACTATATATATATATATATATATATGTTTTTTTTAAACACATTGAACCTGGTCGTGACTGATGCTGCTAAAAGTTCTGTCAATGCCACAGGCTACTTTGGCATCTTATACAAACTGTACACCTTGTTCTCAGCCTCCATACAACGATGGGCCATCCTGAAAAAACATGTGGATATCACTTTGAAGATGTGGACTGAGACAAGGTGGGAGCGTAAAGTTAAGAGCGTCGAGCCACTGATGTATCAGGCAGCAGCGGTGAGAGAGGCACTGATTGAGGTGAGGGATCAAACCAAAGACCCTGTGATAAAGATTGAGGCCCAGTCCTTGTCAGAGGAGGTGGGATCATATCGCTTCAGCATCTGTACAGTGGTGTGGTGTGACAGCTTGAGCCAGATCCAACATGTGAGAAAGCTGATGCAGTCTCCCAAGATGCATGTGGATGTTGCAGTCAGTCTTCTCAGAAAGACAGAGAGAGGTCTCTACAGGTCAACAGGCTTTATGACTGCACAAACATCAGCCAAGGATATTTGTGAGGGTGTGAATGTAGAGGCCGTTCTACAACAAAAAAGACTGAGGTCCACAAAGCGGCACTTTTCATACGAAGCATTTGTTGAGCCTTTGAGTGATGTCCTGAAGAAGCTGGAGGGGACATTTTTCAATGTTGTTGTTGATGCTGCAACCTCAGCCCTTCAGGAAAGATTTTCCACATTGGTAAATGTGAGAGAGAAGTTTGGAGTGCTGGGCTGAAGGGGGGGGGATTGCCCAGGGACACATACAAACGAGATCCGTCACTGTGTGTGTATGTACGGGATACACATGGTATACACCATCCAATTCAATTCTTACTTGTAGGGTCCTTCGACAATGCAACAACAATAAGAAATAATACAAGATAAGAATACAAACATTAAGTGAATGGCTCAGTAGAATATGTATATTCTTAATTTCATACCAGCAGCTGCTGTATTGCTAAGCAAAGTGACTTCTGGTTACTCTTTTATAATTGTCATAGTCATTATTATTATTATAATAGCGTCTCTGTAGCTATGGCACCCAGAATAGCTTCTGGCAGTGTGTCTTTGACCTTGGTCTCAAGAGTGCAAAAAATAATTACACACACACACACACACACACACACACACACACGAGTCATGACCACTTGTAATACTCATTATAAACTCTGTCATGCTGAGTTAATCATTGCCCAAGGTCAGTGGGTTACCGGGCAAGGAGGATCATTCTGACACCCCTAATCTCTAGTGGGGCATCAACACATATGCACCCCCCAAAACCCCCCTCATTAGTAACACCTCTGGCTCCAGGGGCTATTAATAATCATGGCCCTCCCGCTCAGTCTACTCTTCAGCCCACAGAAGGGTTTTGGGGTCTCGTGCCAAAATACGTCTCACTCATGAATCTGATTTCAGTCATAAACACACACCTGTACAACCTCACATACGTCGCACATAACTTGTAAAAACAGTCCATATTTAGAGTGGACTGTTCCCTGTTTACTGATTGAGTGCTTTATCGTCGGCATGGCAAAGAGAAGCAGCATTCCCTCTGTTTCTCTAACATGCTGGAGGGGTGACTGATGATACACAGTATTTAGCTCTGCATTTGTTGTGTTGGAACCTAAATAAGTTGGCACCAGCCCTCAGCTGAAGAGAACACCATCATGTACAGTTCAAGTCGGAAGTTTACATACACTTAAGTTGGAGTCATTAAAACTCATTTTTTAACCACTCCACAAATTTTGTTAACAAACTATAGTTTTGACAAGTCGGTTAGGACATCTACGTTGTGCATGACACAAGTAATTTTTCCAACAATTGTTTACAGACAGATTATTTCACTTATAATTCACTGTATCACTGAGGAGTGTGTATCACTGTAACCCTAACCCACTCCCACCCTTACAGTTACACACTCCTCCCCCATAAACCCACCCCACCCTCACAGTTACACACTCCTCCTCCATAAACCCATCTCCACCATCACGGTTACACACTCCTCCCACATAAACCCACCCTCACAGTTACACACTCCTCCCACATAAACCCACCCACAGTTACACACTCCTCCCCCTTAAACCCGCCCCCACCATCACGGTTACACACTCGTCCCCCTTAAACCCACCCTACCCTCAGTTACACACTCCTCCTCCATAAACTCACTGTTGATGCTGTTTTACTTCCTGTGGGGAAGCAAGTGGGAGAGGCTGAGGAGGGAGGTGGTCAAGAGGCCCAGGTCCAAGGGGGGGGGGAAAGGCTTGCCTGACCTCTACTTGTTCCTGGGCAGCCGCTACACAGCGTTACATCTCACTCTTGCCACCTCCCCGGTCAACAACAAGACCCAGGCCCTCGCACGGTTCTGGCTGGGATGTTACCTCAGGACCCTGAGGCTGATCCCAGTCGACCTGCGAGCCCCAGTCTCTTTCCTGCTCCCCACACACTACGTCCAGCTCCAGACGTTTTTAAGATATTTTAAACTGGAGAAAGAAGCAGTCACGGTTGTAACTAAACCTCGCTCTCTTCTCTCTCTTGTGCAGGAGCAGGAACCAGTGTGTCCAGTGCGCAGGCTTGCTATAGGCGAGCCCATAACGGTTTGGCATAACGTGTACCCATCCTGCTCTTCTGATTCGGCACTGGGACCTGTCCTGGATGGTTGCCCACGAGTTCCTCCCGGTCAGGGCCGTTATGCCCTCCCGGGACATGGCGAGGATATCCGCGTGCCCCTACCAGGCTGCGGCCAAGAGGGGTCGGTGAGGCACTTGCTCTGGGAGTGCAGAGCCACCAGGGACCTGTAGAAGGAAGCAGGCTCCCTGATTTCCCTGTGTCTGCCAGCAGGGGAGGACCTAACGGCCCAGCTCGTGTCTGAAGGATGCACAGTGGTCCTCCCGCAACCTGCTGGTAGTGAAACGAGTAGAGACCACCCCCCAGGCAGTGGCCATGGTAGTCACGGAAGCCCTGGGGTGGTACAGAAGAAAGGGGGCCTCGACCCCAGGCGAAGGGTCCCCCACAACACCCAAGGTCCCGGCGGTCACGGCCTGACAGCGCTGTGGCGCCTAGGGGAGGGATCTCCTCTGGGCCCCGACGGACAGGACGGTAATTGATTCGGAGGAGCAGGAGGAGGCGAGTTTGATAAGGACTCACACCGTTCCTGTACAAAAGACAGAAGAAAGCCTTTTAACAGTAACTTTTTAAAATGTTTTTCATGTCTTAAAAATGTGTTACCTTCATTAAATCATTTGTACACATTTTAAATGGCTTTTTACAGAATTTGATGTTTTTTACAAGAAAAATTAATTTTATTCATGGATGTTTCTATTGGTTTTAACAACATGTACTTTTAAACTAATTTAAATGTAACATTCAAATGCTGTGTTTTATGCTTTTATGCCGTTTTTATGTGTATAAAATTGTGCAAAAATACATGAGCTGTTTTAAAAGGAAGTGCAACAATAAAACTTTTCCAAAAGAAAGAATAAACACTGTTGACCTGCGCTCTTTTTTATACTCTCATCTTAACATCTTAAAGATATGGCACACTTCATGCCACACACAGCGAAGAGAGACGGGTTAACCCAATGGCATGGTCAGAATGTTGGATAAACATTCCAGCCCAAGGACAGGTGTAATGGGTGGGGCTGGACAAGAGAGACCCTGTGGTGTGGAAGACCGACCTAACACCAGGCACGGGATAAAACCTGATCCCCAGACCCAAGGCTAGAGAGGGGACTCGAGGAAGTGTAGTAGTTAGGGGATAAATCATAATAGGGGGAGTAGAGTAGTTGGTGTCATTGTGATATGTGAGGCACAGAAATAGACCCACCCAAACCCAGATCTCGTGCAGGATGGGTGTGAAGGATTAGGGACAAGGTTGTTTCCCCCAAGGAGTTCACATGTCCGGTTGTCAGACAGGACATTGATGTGTTGTAAAACATACCGCTCAGTCTAAAGAGCAGCAGGGAGTAGCACATATGTGACAAGTATGTGATCTTTCTTCTATTTGTGGAACAAAGAGATCATTGGGACAACGTTTTCTACAGCTGCTTCAAAATATTTATTCTAATATTTTCAAAGACTCAACAGATGTTTTTGTTTTTTTGTTGAACAGAAGGGTCCAAGTATTAGTGACAGTTAATATACAGTAGGGTCTGGCCATGAAAAGAGGGTCATTTGCATACCTTTGATATTTAAAGTAGAAATTGTGCACCAATATTTAAATTTTAAAACCGGTTATATTAAATGGTATAGACCACATGGAGAATTCAATATTCAGCATTATGACATGTCCCTCTGTCAACCCTATATCACTTCTAGGAATATTTTTACCCACTTAACACCCACATTTCTCTAAGTTTCACCATCATTGTAATATTGTATTGTATTTTGCTGCTTTGACGAAGTCATTTCAGAACATCATTATTTATTTCATGATTAGTGATTAATGTTCTTCATCTTAAGGTCAACCATGTTACTTGAACTGAACTCTTGTTTTAATATGGTGAAACTTTTAAAATATAATTTTCCAAATGATACATTAACATCTAATAGTCTAATCATAGTGTAAAAGCAGGTGAGCTGGTTCTACTGTTTTTGGACATTTTCTGGTGTTTTGTGGTGGAAAACTGAATGGGTCGAGCAGAACACGTCAACCCTGTTCAACCCATTGATAGGCAGGCAATCATTTTTTTCACCCATTGATAGGCAGGCAATAATTTTTTTCACCCATTGATAGGCAGGCAATAATTTTTTTCACCCATTGATAGGCAGGCAATAATTTTTTCACCCATTGATAGGCAGGCAAGAATTTTTTTCACCCATTGATAGGCAGGCAAGAATTTTTTTCACAATTTCATTTTTTTTGTGGAGCTTGCTTTCAATTGCCATTCCATGTTGCACACAACAAGCTTCCATTACCCTTGTCACAAGGGGATTTAGGGCTGATTTAAGATCAAATCGTCAACCTCTGTCATGGTCAACCCTTTTATTTGGCACTTAATAGGCACATACTATAGAAAAAATTGTTTTTTCTGAAGTTGAACATGTGCTCTTTATGACAGAATGTTAAAATTTGTTGAAATTCCTTCCAAAATGACACTTCTCAACGCACCAAATTGATGGAACGACCCAGTACATGCCTCTCTCTCTGTGTTACAAAATAAACAGAGCATGCATACCTAAATTCAATTTGTAAATTGAACACTGTGAGTATTTAATTTCACACTTTTGAAGTGTTTATATGAGAACCACCAGAAAGTGTTGGATTTACACTTTTCAAAGTGTTGCCCTTTTAATAAAGATACTTTCCAACACCAGCAGCATTAAAATGTTCCACTCCGTGTTAAATGTACACTGTTACGCTGATGACTGATACTTTCACAGCAAATTATCCAGTGTTAAATCAACACTGATCCAGTGTCTATATGGGTCCAAACTTTTCAGTGTTAAATTAACACACTGCTTAGGTCAAAACCGAATTAGCATATTTCCCAGATTGCCTTGCTTTTCGAGTGAATTGTAGCATTACCACCCATGACTGTATTTGTTAGTGACAGAGGCATGGTTGTTGCAGTCATCCATTTTCAGTATTGTGGCCTTCTTTAAGTGGGATCCTAAGCAAGCAAGTTAGTTATCGTAAACATTTTATTCATTAACACAATACATTATTCATAAGGCCTTATTTTCAGGGCCTAGCTTAACCCTAATACAGAGGACTGTAAACTCATGGTTTACAGGCAAAATCAGGCCTGCAAGTCACATTATGCTGGCTTGCAAAGTGATGTGTAATTGCTATTGGAATCCAGCCAAAGTCAATTTTTATTCACCCACAACCTGCATTCAGAACGACTGCATAGTTGGGAAGATTAAGATATGAGGCTAACTTAAGCATCTGAACTGGAACAACCATTTCAGTAACAGATGCAATAATTACATATAACAGATTGGATTAGTTTAGAATATTATATATTTTTTTCTATTTGAGTAGCATAACATTAATTAATCAAGCAATGTACATGCAAAAATATAGATATTGAAACAAACAATTCTAAAATCTAACTTCACTGAAAGATCAACATTAAGTAACACTGGACAATTTGACACCGTGATTGAAGAACATTTCTTTTTTAAAAACCAACACCAGCTGGCACTCAGTCCATTCATAGTAACACCACATCAAAACCAACAACTGCTTACACCAGGATATGGACACTGACGATTTTGCTGTGTGACAGGCGTGAACATGTGCTTTCATAAACATACTGTACTGTATGTTCTCAGATGCTACTCAATAGATGCAGCCCATAGAACCAGTAGTGTTTCTATTTATACTGAGCCTGCTCTAACAGTCATGATGGAGTAAATATAGGCCTATCTACCGCTCAGCTGTTGATAAAAGCATTTCTGCTGTGATCTCACCTAGCCTATTTCAGGAATGGATCTGTGATGTCTCTGGATGAAGGGAATACAGATAGACACAGCAGTTTCTTCTCTTCAGTTTTGATCATCACACAACTTTCATATATGTTTCAGGCAAAGTGGAGCATCAAAAACATATTACTTCAATCCTATCCTTTGTAAAACATGTGCATGTGGTCTAATAAGTAAAATAGCCCACAGTAATAGAACATTTTAAATAATAGAGTAATTTGGGATATTATCAAAAGTAAAAATACTCTGAAACATGTTACTGCAGCATACTGTAAATTATGGTGTGTTGTTTGAAAATGTTGTGAACAGGGAAACACTTGCTGTATTTTGAATGGTACTGTAATTCCACCCCACAGAATACAGTACTGTACCGTATCTTCAGAGTGCCAAAAACCTGTTGATGCGTGGTATTGTTATTTCCGTCTCATTAACATATTTTGAGGCATACCTCAAAGACACTATATTTGTTGCACACGAGTGAGAATGCTGTATCAATTGAACTCTTATGTGGTTATAGTGCCTCATCAACATGTATAGGGGATATATTGGAGTGGCAGCAAATCTTAAACCTTAAATTGTTGAGCATTTTGCCACCTCCTTTTGGTCCCGTTTGCCCTGTAGTCAGTTTGGAAGCCTTTGTTAAGGCTTCTAGAACTACAAGTGATACAGTGCATTCAGAAAGCATTCAGACCGCTTGACTTTTTCCACATTCTGCTATGTGTAACAGTACAAATTTAAACCGTCCCCTCGCCCATACCCGGGCGCGAACCAGGGACCTTCTGCACACATCAACAGTCACCCTCGAAGCATCGTTACCCATCGCGCCACAAAAGCCGCAGCCCTTGCAGAGCAAGGGGAACTACTACTTCAAGGTCTCAGAAGTAGTAGTTTTCTCTCATCAATCAACACATAATACCCCATAATGACAAAGCAAAAACAGGTTTTTAGAACATTTAGGAAATGTATAAAAATACAAAACAGAAATACCTTATTTGCATTCAGACCTTTTGATATGAGTTTCGATATTGAGCTCAGTTTGTTCCTGTTTCCATTGATCATCCTTGTGATGTTTCTACAACTTGATTGGAGTCCACCTGTGGTAAATTAAATTGATTGGACATGATTTGGAAAGGCACACACCTGTCCGTATAAGGACCTTGAAGGAATTGTTTGTAGAGCTCCGAGACAGGATTGTGTCGAGGCACAGATCTGGGGAAGGGTAACAAGAAATGTCTGCAGCATTGAAGTCCAAGACAACACAGTAGCCTCCATCATTCTTAAATGGAAGAAGTTGGGAACCATCAAGACTCTTCCTAGATCTGGCCAAACTGAGCAATCGGGGGAGAAGGGCCTTGGTCAGGGAGGTGAGCAAGAACCCGATGGTCAGTCTGCCAGAGCTCCTCTGTGGAGGAGGACAACCATCTCTGCAGCACTTCACCAATCGAGCCTTTATGGTAGAGTGGCCAGACGGAAGCCACTCCTTAGTAAAAGGCACACGACAGCCCACTTGGAGTTTTCCCAAATGGCACCCAAAGGACTCTCAGACCTTAATACCAAGCGTCAATACTGAGGTCTTTGTTCTGTTCCTCCAGGCTATCTCTATCTCGGTGACACCCACTACATCTGATCTATGGAATGCCAGCTGTAGGTTTTTATCACCAAGCCATCACTTAATCAGTTGCCAGCCCAAGCTCCATAAAGACTCCTCTCAGTTAACTCAGAAAGGAGAGAGAGAGTCCTAAGAACCTTACTCTATTAAATAAAACAACCATTTGGTGCATATATATAACATAATCCTGTAATCCTGCTACCACAAGGAACCTGGCACCTTCCCTACAGTGAAGCATGACGGTGGCAGCATCATGCTGTGGGGATGTTTTTCAGCGGCAGGGACTAGGAAACTAGTCAGGATCGAGGGAAAGATGAATGGAGCAAAGCACAGAGAGGTCCTTAATGAAAACATGCTTCAGAGCGCTCAAGACTTCAGACTGGGGCAACGGTTAACCTTCCAACAGGACAACGACCCTAAGCACACAGTCAAGACAACGCAGGAGTGGCCTGTCCTTGAGTGGCCCAGCCAGAGCCCGGACTTGAACCCAATCTAACTTCTCTGGAGACCTGAAAATAGCTGTGCAGCGACGCTCCCCATCCAACCTGACAGAGCTTGAGAGGATCTGCAGAAAAGAATGGGAGAAACTCCCCAAATTCAGTTGTGCCAAGCTTGTAGCATTATACCCAAGAAGACTCGAGGCTGTAATCGCTGCCAAAGGTGCTTCAACAAAGTACTGAGTAAACGGTCTGAATACTTATGTAAATCTGATATTTACGTTTTTAATTTTTAATACATTAGCAAAAATGTATAAAAAACAGTTTTTGCTTTTTCATTATGGGGCACTGTGTGTAGCTTGATGAGGGGAAACAACAATTTAATACATTTTACAATAAGGCTGTAACTTAACAAAATGTGGAAAAAGTCAAGGGGTCTGAATACTTTCCGAATATACTGTATCCGACACCAAATATTAATTAATGTACTCATGCGTAAACACTTTATCTAGTAGCCAACTTGCTTGCACCAATCCCTTTGAATTACAATAAAATACTGTGAAATACAAACCCCTCCCCTCAATTAATTTAATCCATTAATTGTGATTACAGTATAATCCAGTACATTTTACAGTATTGTACTGTGTCATTACAGAGTATTTGCTTTGATACCATGTTTATATTACAATAAGTGTGCTGTAACATGAAATATAGAGTTGTACTTGCCACTGAGCTGCCCGTAAGCTACCGTCAAATTCACAGTAACCCCTTCCCAGTGTACACACGGTTTTGTTTAAATCTGCAATATCTGCAGGGTTTGACCATAAGTGGGCTTAAGCACTGTGTGTAGAATTAGCATGCCCATAGTCCAGTATCAGAATAACTTTCCTTTAATAATAAACCAGTCAGAGTGAATGACTGACACAGCATTTCCCTTGGCTCACTGAGTCTACCCACTTTGTATTATTCAAATGATGCCAGTCTTATCTTGGCCATAGCAGACTGGGAGAATAGACATGCAGGATCTCAGGGCTGGAGAAAGCCTTATCTCTCACTCTCTCCTTCCCTCTTTCTTTCTCTCAGGCTGCTTTTAAAGTGAAACAATGAGAATAATACAAGTTCAAAAATAGACTGAGAACAGAAAGATTGTATTTGAGCCTTTGAAAATCCACAGAGATGTACTCTCAGCCTATTCAAATATTTGTGATGACTGATTAACATGACCACTGTTATACAGACAGCCAGGTCACCCGTGATACAAGTCAGATTTCAACGTCCATCCATGTCTGAGGACATCAGGAGATGACGTGGAAACCGGCCACTAGGGGCAACATTGAGCGATGTTACCTTCAAGTAGGTTTCGGTTGTGGGTGGGCATAAGCACCTGCTTCTGATTCCAAAGGTTACAAGTTTGAATCCAGCTGTAGAATGCTGTTTTTGAGATTTTTGTTTTAAACCTTTCCCAAACCTTAACCCTTACCTTTCAGACTTAATGCCTACACTTAACCTTAAACACTTTGAAATTTGACGTTTGCAACAACTTTGGAATGTATTGTGAGAGAAACATGGATGAACGTCTAATTCTGACGTAAGACTGAGACCTAGTTGTATACAGTAGCCTACAGGGTTTATATAACGCAGTGCATTATAATATGAATGATCATGTTTTATGCAGTTTATCCTAAGGAGCAAGGAAATATTGGTCCCTCTCACATGTTAATCCACTGATAGGAACTTTGATTGATCTCCTATAAAAACATTCTCAACATGATCACCAAGTTAATAAATCTCTGCCTCAGTCAGAGAAAGAGAAAGAAAGAGATACAATTCAAATTGCATCTATCATGAGCACAGATGTCTCATCATAAATGAGCACTATTATTTGTGTTTAATTGCACTCCATTCTTTTTGTCCCTTATTATAGTGGTGACCAGTGGCGGACCGTGATTATCGGACCTACTGTAGGCCTTCAACCTATGGTAAACAACCTATCTTATATCACAAAAAGAAACACATACAAATCAAAACAACCAGCCAGCTGCAACACAATATCTAGTTTACTCAACTTTGGGACAGGAAAGCTGCATGCATAGGCTGCATTACTGATATAGGCCTATGCCAAAGTTGAGGAAACTAGAAATCGTGTTGCAGCTGGTTGCCTTAAACGTTTGTGTGATATATATATATATATATTTTTTTTTAAGTTGATGCAACTTCAATTGTTTTTACAGTGATGCAGTAGCAGGCGTAATAAGCTGAATTTGCTGTACAACCTTCGTGTATATGTTTAATGTGTGTCTAAATTTGGATTTCCTGTTTTTCTTGGCCATTGCCAACACTAAATATGTCAATTAAAACATCGTTTTTGTATTGATTATGACCCTGAATTCCTACTTGCGATGAACACATTTGTATGGATATTATATGGATAGGACTTGTTTTACCCTATAAATATTACTTATTTGGGTTGTAGTAGACCTATAACCTTGTGCAAACTGTATGTGTTCTGGCAGAAGGCCATTCTTTTAATTGGCAATACACACCGCTGCAACTCATCTGCCGGACCAGGTTGCGGGTGCGTGACACTGCGTGTGTTGCAAGCATTGGATTTTTTCAATGTGTTGCTTTGCAATGCGGTAGGCTACC
Organism: Oncorhynchus mykiss; assembly: GCF_013265735.2. Lineage (NCBI taxonomy): Eukaryota > Metazoa > Chordata > Actinopteri > Salmoniformes > Salmonidae > Oncorhynchus > Oncorhynchus mykiss. The sequence continues at coordinate 29,405,186 of NC_048584.1, read as the reverse complement.
AGTAGTAATGGCGCATTCACTTGATAGTTGGTTCTAGAAAACGCAGAAATGTCAAACGTTCTAACTTGTTGTAGTTATACACGTGCCACGTTCAACCAGTTAGCACAGGGGTGTCAAACTAATTCAACAGAGGGCCGCGTTTCTGCAAGTTTTTGTTTTTTTCCTTCCAATTAAGACCTACACAACCAGGTGAGGGGAGTTCCTTATTAATTAGTGATCTTAATTCGTCAATCAAGCAGGGTGGAGCAAAAACCTGCATACACTCCTCCCTCCTTGGAATGAGTTTGACACATGTGAGTTAGCAAGTAGGAAATGTCTGAGTATCCTAGTTCCCGAAAGGAAGTGAGCGCTGCATAAACCACAGAATTAGTGAATGTGTAGCGTGATTCCGTTTTTTTATATACAGACTTAAGTCAAACGTACCATACAGCAATAACCTGTGTTCACATAGCGTGTGAATTGGCAGCATCACAAGCGCTGGAAAATCTCCAGCCCACTTTTAAGATCTGCGTGGCTGTGGTAATGCCGCGTTCGAATGTTAGTCGGAACTAGGAAACTCAAATGTCCGACTTGCTAACCCAGGTGACAGAGTCGGATCCCGGGTTTTTCCCATGTGTCCCACTTGGGAGGTATCAGAATCAACCAGTAGGAAGCACTACGCATATAGCTTACGTTCATTTGAACTCTGAGGTCCCAAGTTTCCAATAGCACATGAACGCAACAATGGTGCGCTCAAGACAACTCTGACGCCTTGATCACACCGACAACAATTGTGTATTTTGGTACACCAGAAGTACATTAATTTCCAATGGAACGCTGTGCTTGCATTGCAGAAACAGTTGTAGTGCGTTCTGTGTGGTGCATACGTTGGATTTATCGATGCGTACATGGCTTGACAGAAATGGTAGCAGAAGGTGAACGCTGAACTTTTCTTGCACAGATATCCAGATGATGCTGCGTACCATTTTGTGTAATGACACTATCGATATGATCAGGCATGAACTCCGAACTAGGAAACCTCCGACCTCCGACTTCAGTGAATTCAAGAGAACTGGGAACTCGGGGAAAAAAACGAGCTCCTACTGGGAAAATCTTTGACAGTCATCCAACTCTGAATTTAAAATCGGAAACTCGGGCATCGTGGTGCTTTCAAGACAACTGGGAACTCGCAAAAACACAAGGTCAAATCCTGACGTCAGTGATTTTTCAGGTCGGAAAGTCCGAACTCTAGAAAGATGCCTGAGTTAGAAGACCATCGGAGCTCGTTTATTTCGAGATCCCAGTTGTCATGAACGCACTGAAGTCTAAAAGCCGGATATTTCCGAGTTCCGAGTCCCCAGTTGCTTCGAACGCGGCATCCTAGTGTTACGACTTTTCCGACCTGAAGATCACTGACGTCACGATTTTTCCCATTATGAGCTCGTTTTTTCCGAGTTCCCAGTTGTCATGAACGCACCATCAATTCCGTATTCTTGCCACTAGTTTCATACTAGCCTACGTAGTTGATACCACCTAGAGAACGCAGTGTCACGGACAGCCAATTCTTCTCATTCGACCAGCTATAATAAATCCTAATGGAAAAGGTAGAGATGTTACGAGGTAAGAAAAAATGTAGCCTATGTTGTTCAAACATTTCAGACAGAAAATAGCCTAAAAAGAATCGGTTTATCATCCCGGTTATAGCCTACAGTCAAACTTTGGGGGTGGGATGATGGCTTATGTTTCGTCTGTCGTGTGTGACATAACTGTATGTAGGTTGCTAATGCTAGTGCTTTTAAAAAAACGTTTATAGAACAGGTTTATTTAGCTCGACTTTACTTCATTCCGTTATCTCCTTGCGAGTCGCAACTTTATTTAAAGTATGTGGTGTGTCGCGAATGTCGTAGTGGCTACAGACAGCAGCCATATGTGTGGGGCTTCAATGTTGTTATGATACAGGTGACACTAACCGTGACGTTCTCTACGATGAGATAGCTTAGTGTGTAGCTTACGGATTTTCACAATGAAGCGTGTGGTCCTTTTGTATTTCTTAACTGCGTGTCAAGGATTGTTCTAGTAAACCGAGGGCATTTGTATGACGCTAACACCTTTATGTGCCCCTCCATGTACCGACTTTTTCGGTCTTCCTAGACTACTATTTATAGTTAATTTACACGTGTTTTGTCAGTAGGATGTGTTTAAACAGTGCTATCTGGTTGTCAATGCATGGTTTATGATGGGGATAGATGAAGCAGGTGCAGGCTCTAGTGGCAGCGTGACGTGTCATTTTTTAAGTATGATTTTGACAAGCATGTAGGCAAGTCGTGTATTCCGAAATGTGGTAAATTGTTTTTTAAATTTAATTTTGCACATTTGATTTAAATGTCATCCTGGGACGTTGTTACCTCACCTGCGTGCAGCACATGGCATAATCATCTACTTTCTTGTCTGTTCTGCCTTACGTTCTGTCTGACAAGTAATCTGAGATGGTCTTTAGAAGAATGGCTTTCCCAGCCGATGAGTACTGGCTGAGGATGATGAAGACGAAGAAGATACAGGGGTCACCGCAGCAGTGTCAGGGGCTGCAGGGACCTCTGTGATTGCTGACCTCATCTCTGACTTCCTCAGCTCTGCATTGGCTGACCATGGCCACTCAGAGGACACCCCTGGTCAAAGACTTTAACCACTTCATTACCTGCTACCTGTGCAGAGGTTACCTGATCAAACCCACCACGGTCACTGAGTGCCTGCACACATGTAAGTAACACACACACATGTACACACACACAATCACACAATTCCTGTGCACCAGGTAATGCAACATTGTAGTGTGTTCAAGTTTTAAAAAGGCTTCTAAAGTTTTAATTTCCACTTAAATGTCAGACTTCCCTTACGAAAAAAGTTTCAATCCCAACAAAAATGTCCAGTAATTATAATCCACATAATTGTCCAGTTGCTACAGGATTATTTTCCTGCTGTGAAAAACTGGTTAAATTAAGATATTACGTATTCATCTCTATATGTCCCCTCACTCCCATCTTCTCCCACACACACTCGAAGCATCTTACACAATATAATAGTAATGTGATTTTTCTTGTTTTCCAGTTTGTAAGAGCTGTATCATCCAGCACTTTGAAGACAGTAATGACTGTCCCAAATGTGGCATTCAAGTCCATGAAACCAACCCTCTAGAGATGCTAAGGTATGACATATACAAACATAGTCCTCCACTAGCTTTGACCATTCCTGACAGACAACAACACTCTCTTAGAAAAAAAGCTGCTATCTAGAACAAAAGAAGGTTCTTCGGTTGTCCCCATTGGAAAGCCCTTTGAAGAACCCTTTTTGTTTCCAGGTAGAACTTTTTGGGTCCCATGTAGAACCCTTATCGCAGAGGCTTCTACATAGAAACTAAAAGGGTTCTACCTGGAACCAAAAAGTGTTCTCCTATGGGGACAGCCGACCAACCCTTTTGAAACTCTTTTTCTGAGTGAAGCTAACAAGAAACACTTGGCCTTCACTTTGCTTTGAATACTGCAAGTGCACTGTCAGCACAAACCACAGCCTCCTCTTTCTCTTACCTGTGTCACGTCCTCATCTTCCCTGGTCCTCTCTCTTCTCAGGTTGGACAATACTCTTGAGGAAATCATTTTCAAGCTTGTACCTGGATTACGAGACAGTGAGTTCTTGTCATCTAGGAAAAAACAGACATATTTCTAAATGATCTGTCAGTCAATACTTTCAGTCACTCTTTAGAGGAGACTTGTCATTAGATGTAATGAGACTCATGAAAGTACCTTGTACTTCTTCTGTATTCTTTATGACTGTGTGTGTTGACCAGAAGAGGAACAGCAGGAGATTGATTTCTGGAGGAAGAATAAATCCAAAGAAAATGGACAAGGTACAGAATAAATCTCAGTAACTAAGTCACTCTCACAAATTGTACTGTTTGTTACTATAAAATGTAATAAGTATGTCATTACACATGAATAGAGTAAAGCACTGATATTGGACAACCTTTTTCAGCCAGGCTTGCTAGTATTATCTCCTAAAATCACATATGCTCTGCTATCCCACAGGAGACTGCCTTGGGTCTAGGCTTGGGCTCAGTGATGATGAGGATGGTGATGAAGATGGTCAGGATTATCACAGGAGTGACCCCCAGATAGCCATCTGCCTGGACTGTCTCCACAACAATGGACATGCTGCAGACAACACAGTAAAGGTGTGTGTGTAGCAGTTTCATGCCCATAGGAAGCAACATGGGCACGTGCCCCCTCAGATTTGTCCTGTTTAAAAATAATAATAATACAAAAACATCATTTTGTTGTTGTTGTTTCTCTGTAATGCTACTAGCCAGCTAGCAATTTTATGAAGTTGTCTTTAGCCAGCCCAGATTGGTTCCCAATCTCCCAACCTCATAACTAGCTACCAAGAAGCCATTTCAGGATGTCAATCAAGTTAGAGTAGCTAGCTTGTCTATCTATCTTAGCTGGCATGCCTGCTGGCAAGGTTCGTAGACTTTAGAAAAGCAAGCAATTGCTAAATCTACTGAATAAGACACATTTAATTTCAATATATATATATTTTTTTAAATCAGAGATGCAGAGAAGCATATTTAGTTTCTTTAAAATAAGAACCACCAGTCAGGAGGAGACAGACAGATATGCAGAAAAATAAACTGATTTTTTACATAGAATTAAGCAAAATGATTATGGCTCTAGATTGCAGGAAAAAGCTGTTTTGCAGTGTTTAAAAAATGCTAAATTCTACAACCCCTCACATATTTTGTGCCCACTCAGATTTTTTGGGTATGTGTGTTTGAACTTTTTCCTCTTCCGATGGGAGTGTTCTGTGTGAGTGTTTCTTTCAACATGCTCAGGGCCAGTTCAGGTATTCTTTGCATGTACTCTGTGTGCTATATGAATGTACAGTAAACATGCTCCTGTTCTTTACCCAGTGTTTAATGAAGAAGTTCCTTCGCTGCTCTAGTCGAGTCACGGTGGGAACCATCAAGAAGTTTCTCAGTCTAAAGTTAAAGCTTTCAAGCTCTTGTGAGGTAAGATTACTACTGTTATGATTTTATAATGTACATAACTTGACATTATACTGCTGATGGGTATAGAAAATGTCTATAACGTGCCTTTGTTTATGGGCCGAGCGAGCACGTGTTTATCTGTCTCTCTCTTTGTCTCTCTGTGTGTGTCTGTCCTCTCTCGCTAGCTGGATGTGCTGTGTAACGGGGAGATCATGGGTAAGGACCACACTCTGGAGTTCATCTACATGACCCGCTGGAGGCTGCACGGTGACAACGTGAGTCTCTTATATCATGTCCTGTTTCTGTCCTTTCCTCCACACTTCCCCTGTCTCATCCGGTTCTTAGATATCATGTTCTCTCTGGCATGCCCAGAAATCTTCCATACCCGCCCTAATAGCCAATACACCGTAGATCACGGCTTGTCAAACATTCCGCGAGGGGTTCCAATTTGAGTAAATTTGATTTGATTTTGGGGGGGAACGAACGAACTCGATACACTTAAAAAACATGTTTTTTACCTACATTCATACACTTTCTTGTCTGTCCAGCTCGCTAATAATCACCCAAATGAAAGCTAGACAGTCAGAGCATAGACAATTCCAGAAACGATGGATAGAGGACTATTTCTGCCAAATGTTGATGGTGAGGAAATATACCACAGTTTCTATGCGGTCCCCTGGACCTTGTTGAAGACAGAATGCCTGTCCCTGCCCTCTGACCAGCTGTCTTTACTTTAGCAGTTCAGCTTTAGTAGTTCCGTCTTCTTGCCCAACTGTCACTAGTACCACGGTCAGGCATTAGACCTATTAAAGGGGCTGAGTATTAAGCCTTGTCATGTTGCCACATCCTGAACAACTCGCTCATGTTAAACAGAGCCAAGTGGATGGAAAGAAGCATCGAAAGTTGAATGATATTGTGCTCATCAGCCTATGAAAAATAAATAAAGATTACCTTAAACTATATGTCTCCCCCTCAAAAAGAGGGCGGGGGCTTTTTACCCATTATACCAGACTCAGGCCCTGACCTTGTGCCACACCAAACTAGGCCAGACTAAGCCTAGTAGAATACAACAATAGAGATATAAGTGTGAAGGGGTGTGTGTGTGTGTGTGTGTGTGTGTGTCTAGATTGATTTGTAACGCTACACAGTGTTTTATAGATGGATATCCAGCAAACCCCTAGAAATCATCAGTAGCAGTAAAGTTTGGACTGACTGCAGATAGTTAATTGAGACATCCCAAAAGCATAACTTAATGCCTTGGAGCTCTGCTACCTGGCCCTGACATTATACATTAGGTTAGCGCTGGGTAGGGCCTGTTTTTTTTAAATTTTTTATATATATTTTTTTTTTTCAATAACTTGGGTACGAGCCAGGCTTGGGTATCATTTTATAGAATGATTAAATTGATCACTAACATTTTGAAGCGGAGCCATTTGCTCCCTTCTGCGCTGCTGCTCAGTGTCTCTACAGTCATATCTTACTGTCATAACATGGTGTTAGAAGTGCTATAACCTCGTCAAATATTAGACCAGAACATTGTCAAATATTAGACCAGAACATTTTTATAAAATAAGACCAGAACATCATCCGAGTCGACAGGAGAGATTACTTCACAGAAAATAATAATAGTGAGTTTTGTCACAGTTTAGAATGATTAAAAAGTAGCTAGTTAACAGCTCTCTCTCCTCAACATCCAAGCCTAGCTGTTTCTATGGATACTCACACACGCAGAGAGCGCATGGAGCAGATGCAGAGCAGGGACAGACAGAGATGAGCAGCTAACAGAGAATGTTATTTCTGATTTCAGGTTCGGGCCAGGCCTTAAATTTCGCAGCTTAAATTGGGCCCGGGTAGGGCCTGAATGTCGCCGGGATGTCGCAGGGTTTGGTCTTAAATGTCATGCCTGTGCAGGGCTCTAATCTGAATGTCCAATACTGCCCACTGTCTTCTTTCAGCTGTCAGCCATAGGGATCTGGGATGGTTCACAGGATAGTATGTTCTCCTTAAAACACCATGCATGAAAACTTTGGCTTGAAGTCAGTTGAAAGGGGCAATTCTGTCTCAATGCATCCATTCCTGTGAAATATGGGCCATTTGAGATGGAATTGCAAAGCTCATTAGTTAAATACACTCGTCAGAACGTGCCAGCATCTGCTAGGCTATTTACTTTGCAAGTTGTCTTTGTATAAACTTCCAGGAAACTGAGAATAAACAGCACTGTCTTTCTACACTCTCCTCAGACATATCCCATGGTCCTGGAGTACAGGCCACGGATAGACTTCGGCTGAACAAAGCCCTTGAGAAGCCTTCATCGACAAATAAAAGCAATGACTGGATGTGCATCAAACTGAGGCCAGGGACTCAAATCCTTCCCAACATTTTGAACTTCTGTTTAATTTTGTTGTGTCCTTCGTTGTTGAACATTCCGTGCTTGTGGCCAAAGTGATCTTCAAGACGAGTAACTAGCGAGACAAGCTTAGCTGAAACATAGATGTATGAATGTATCCAAATGGTATTTATTAGCCAGGTCCTCTGGTATCCTGGTAACCCAGCCAATGACAAGGATTGACCTGCATCGACATGATGAATACAAGTTGGTGTGTACAGAAAATGAAATGGAAAGAGTAATAGGGAGGAGTCAAGCAACTCCAAGGCCTTACAACGGATGCCTGACTGTTTCAACAAGAAAAGTTTTTAAAAATTAAGCCATTTTTTTTTTTCATTTTATAAAATGCACATAACATATCCACAGATTTGCCCACAATCAATCAATTGACCGAGCACCTTAATGTTGCCAAAAGGTTTCAGAGTCTAAACCGAAGCTCATTCGTCTTCATTCTGTCCCATGCTCAGTTATTATAACCAGTCTGACATGTTGCTGAAATCAACAAACACTCTCTGGCAGAGGCTCGGGAGCCTGCGTGATGGGAAGAGAAACGTTAAGCCTCTTTTTAACAAACAAACACACACACACTCACTCAACCCAAACTGCAGTGTGATTGCCGTGGCTCCTGCCAATCTCAGACCTGCACTAATAGCTTTTTTTGGCACCAGTCTGAGTGACCAGGTATTACATTTTAGTTTTTCAGATTAATCTTTGTATCTTTTTAGGCTAGAGAGATACTATCTTACATGTTTTGAAGGGAAACCAGTGGTGTGTACATTTCATATTGTTACTAGACCTTTGCGCTATAAATGTGTTTTTTGAAGTACATGACATTACAACATGGTAGTACGAGATATGAATTATGGATCTTTGATCACAGAATAGTATTGGGCACTGTAAGAACTGGTTGGCATAAGGCTTATTGTATTAGCGTTGAAGTGTAGTGTACTGAAGCTGACTCACAGTGATTCGGTATAGAGAGTATACAGTGTCTGCTTCATTACCCAGTCATCTCAAGTTTAGCCTTTTAAACTGTAATCTATGTTGATGTGGTTTATATGTGAAAACCATTTGAGGTGTGTTCCTTGCAGTGAAGCCAACCTGTCCTTGTGCTGACAAGGATTAATTTTTTTTAAGACAGAAAAGGAAACATGTACATATTATTATGGTTAAAGTTTTATGCTGCTTAGAGTAATATATTATATTTTTAAATGTACCCATGCCTGAGAATCATTCTTGAGATATTAGAGCTGTAGAAATATTGTTCATAACTGTACTTGATTTATAATAATTATTCATGAATAAATTAAATGTTTTTATTTTACTTACTGTCTATTGACTTGACTGCCATTGATGACACCGTTTTTTTGGTTTGCTTGGGCTTTGGGCCTCTAAGTCAGGAGTCAGGACAAAGGCCTAAAGCTTTAACCAATACTCCTTTTTGTCAAATTAGCAACTTTTTTTTCCCTAGCCCGTATTCTGTTAGCTCTTATGAACTTTGTTTTATAGGTTCATTACAAAGTGATCCTGCCTCCTGCCCAAACTGGTCAGACCAGTTGTAACGATGATAAATTCCCTGATATGTTTATCTGACTGGACAGGCAGGAGGAAAAGTGTTTCTAGATGTGAAAAGCGGACAGTATGTGACATACATCTGCCCAACTTCAACTGGAGAGAAAAACAGGGTAGGAATGCACACACGGCTGCTTCTCTCTCTTTGTTTGTCCTTTCTGCTTTCCCTGTATGCTTATCTGGGAGCTTTTAAGGTCAGATACTGTATACATGTATGTAGGCCAGAGTTCCCTACAGGCTTCATACTGTACGTACATTCACTCACTCATACCAGCATTTGGGTCTGAAGGATTTAGGGTACATTGACTGTAAGATGTCTCAAGAGTCCTGAAAACCCTCTATACAATGTCTTTTGTAACTTTGTTTTTATTTTGGTGTTACGAAACTAAAAAATGACCTTTAATATATTAAACATAATTGAGATCTCATGAGTTCTGTGATTTAACTGACAACCTGATGACATCTGAGCTCATCATTTGGATGAAAAATAGAGTGATGCTGTGAAGTCCTGTGCTTCGAGGGGTCTATGATATTTTTATACTGTTTGCAGCAGACTGACTGGCTCCCAAAGTTCACATGGGGCTCTGGAGAGTTGGTACATTTTAGGGAAGGAGTTTCGTGGGGCTTATGTACTGAGTAAACACTGACAGATGCAACAATATCCCTTCTGTCTCAGGATGTTCCGTCTCTCACAAACACGCATCATGTTCTGTGAAGAACTGACATGAAACGAGAACTCTCATTACAGTTCTTCATTTTGTTTTTGTTTTTTTGCAGAGATGTTGATATTGATCATGTTAACATGAAGGGAAATGATTGTATTTGAGAACAATACATTCACACTCATCTGTTGCTATATAGTGTAATAACAGGTGAGAGAAGAAACTTGCAGGTATGTTGGTGGGTCAACAGTTTGAGAATGACTAAATATCAGAATGAGTCGTTGAATACGCCTGTCACTAAAACTGTTGGAGTAGCACAGAGGGGCAAATTAGTACCCGCCACTTTAAGGAGGCTTAGTTATAATTGGACTGGTATGGAGGGTTGGACAGGGGCTGGATGTCTAGTTGGGTTGCCTTGTTGTTATCCTGGCTGCTCACACAACTTCTTATTGAGTGGATTGCTCTGTGTTGCATCATCCTCCCCGTCTGCTGCTGCTTGATTCTTTTGTCAGACTGATTGTGGCCTGTGTATGTAAAGGTAATATACAGTATTAGCCAAAACAGAGATTTTGTGTTACTAAGTGGGATTCAAATGTATTTAATTGTGATTATTTAAAAAAACAATTTTTGTCATTGATCAAATACTCCATAATGTCAAAGGGAAAATAGAATTCTACAAATGTTTAAATATTGACAAAACAAAAATACATAACTAAAATATAGTTGTTTTGCAAAAGTATTCACCCCTTATGTTTAGGCAAGTACATTTTGGCTTAATAAATCACAAGTTACATGGACTTATATGGAAATAATAGGGATTGACATGATTTTGAAATGACTACCCCTTTCACTGTCCCCCATACATACACCATCTGTAAGGTCTCTGTCAAGTATTGCATTTCTAGCACAGATTCAACTACAAAGACCAGGGAGCTTTTTGAAAGCCTCATAAAGAAGGGCAATGATTGGTAGATGAGTAACAATAACAAATCAGACATTGAATATCTCTTTAAGCATAGTAATGTTAAACTTTTTGGCCTAAATGCAAAGCCCAATGTTAGGGGCAAATCCAACACATCACTGAGTAACTGCCTCCTTATTTTCAAGCATGGTGGTGGATGCATCATGTTATGGGTATGCTTGACATTGGTTTACCTCCACATCACCCGCAGAACAAAGGAGGAGTAGTATGAGAGTGCGGCTAAAGGCTATCAAAACTAGTCTCCTAGAGCGTTGGGGACAAAGAATAAAAGAAGCAGATTTCTGGGCATGGTAGAATATATTTAGGGCATAGTGTGCAGACAGGGGTATGGTGGGGTGCGGGTACAGCGGAGGTAAGCCCAGGCACTGGGTGATGATAAGAGAGGTTGTATCTCTGGACATGCTGGTTGTAATGGGTGAGGTCACCGCATGTGTGGGAGGTGGGACAAAGGAGGTATCAAATATTGCACAAGCCAGTTGGCAAAGCTCTTAGAGACTAACCGAAGAACCCTCACAGCTGTAATCACTGCCAAAGGTGTTTCTAACATGTATTGACTCATGGGGGGTGAATACTTACAATATCTAATCAAGTTATAATTTTTCTCAACTTTTTAAGAAATGTAAGGATTTTTCCTCCCGATTTTCATTTGAGTATTTTGTGTAGATCATTGACAAAAAAAATTACACCTAATTTATTTTATTCCCTCTTTGTAACACAATAAAATGTGAATATAAAGGTGAATAAAAAGGTGAATACTTATATAGCCACTGTCTGTGGCTGCTTCTGATGGATCATGACTACCAATGACATGTTGTCATGCTATCCTTAAGCTAGCCATATATAAACAAAGTTAACGTTAGTTAAATTACCTATGATCTCAATTTGCCTGTGATCATAAGGTCATATGTTCGGTTACCATCCTGACACATCATCAGCCAAGAGTAATAGTATATTATTAGGAGACCAAGATGGCAGACAGTACTCATAGGAACTCTAAATATGGAACTAATAACAGCACTGACTGTCATTCACACTTTGATTGCTGACCTCGCCTGAGGATGACATCACCCTGTGGAGAAAGTACTTCATTTATATGCCTTAGGGGATGTCATCACCCTTCATGGGCTTCAAAATAATGGTAGAGAGCCCCCCTGACATGTTGTACAGTATGATATAGATCAAAGTTCAAACACACATCGCTTAGGGTACATGGCGCAAGGCCATCAGTGACAGCTGACGGTCAGTACGGGCCTGGCGAGGCAAAGACGCTTCCAAGATGATGTCGCCCGTAAGATGATAGTTTCACCCTATCGCTCACCAGCCCAGAGCCAGTTATGACACGTCTCAGTGCCTATTGTGTGACATCGATGACATATGCCAGCTGATGTAGGCAAACAGCTGAAAGAGTACTCTCCGCTTACAAGGATGTACTATCACTACTGGGACCTTCTGGGGCCATCTGGGGCCATCTCCAATGCCTTCATAAGTCAAGCCACTCGTAGGGAGACAGACACAGTGACAGAAATTACTTTTCTCTGAGGTAGACTAGATGAGTCTGTAATGTAGATGTTGCACAAATCTAATCCTAAAGTCCCTTTCTCACCTTGACTCCTCCTCAGCTTTAAGCCACCACAAGCAGGTGTGTGTGTGTGACTGTGTGTGTTTATATGCAAGAGACAGACAGGTGTGTCTCTGAAATAGATGGGTGACGTAAGGCTCTGAGAGGCAGAGCCGGGGTACAACATGTCGACATGGTAATGGTAGTGTGTGTGGGTTTGGGTAGGACTTGGGTATGTTGAGTGTGAGAAAAGATGAATGTGTGTTCATCTATGTCTATGACTCTAGTCACCCAAGTCATAGACTGTTTTCTCTGCTACCGCACGGCAAGCAGTACCAGGGTGCCAAGTCTAGGACCAAAAGGCTCCTTAACAGCTTCTACCCCCAAGCCATAAGGCTGCTGAACAATTAATCAAATGGCCACCAGACTATTTACATTGATCCCACCCCTCCATTTGTTTTGATAAACTGCTGCTACTCGCTGTTTATTATCTATGCATAGTCACGTCACCCCTACCTACATGTACAAATTACCTCAAGTAACCTGTACCCCCGCACACTGACTCGGTACCGGCACCGACTGTATACAGCCTCGTTATTGTGTTACTTTTTATTATTTTTTACTTTCATTTATTTGGTAAATATTTTCTTAACACTTCTTGAACTGCACTGTTGGTTAAGGGCTTGTAAGTAAGCATTTCATGGTAAGGTCTACACTTGTTGTATTCGAGCCTATGACGAATAAAGTTTGATTTGATTTGTCTAGAGTGCGTGTTGTACATACACATACTGTATGTACAGACATGTGAGTCTATGTGGCTGTATGTTCCTGTGAGGAGGGGCTAGTGCATAAGGCCTGAGTATGGATATCTTTGGCTCGGACGTCTGACGCCTGGCATGAGGTCATTTTCTTGGTTGATGTGGGACTGGGAGGTTGGTTTATTTACGACCTTCCTTAACCCTTCAATTTATCTGCATCTACAACCCTCAGATTTAGCTTCAGAGTGAAGTGTTTCACCATTTTATTTTCAAGTCACCTAGGGCTACAAGTAGAACAGAACTAGATTTGACATAAACAGTTATATTCATGAGTTTTATTGACAAATGTCAATCAAAAAGGTCTGCCAAAGCAAAATACAGAAAAAAATGAATTTATATGAATGTGTAAGTACAGAAATGTTTTCTCTGTGGGAAATTATTATTATTATCCAACTAGTCAGTGACAACTTCTATGGAGTTTGGAGTTTGTGACAGCAACTTTGTGTGAATGTATTACAGTATTATAGACCCTGTGTCCTTGGATTTCCTATGATCTTCTATGAAGAATAGAATATTTTCTAAAGACTCTTGCGTGACTTGTGAATGTCATAGAGCAAAACATGTTAAATGTGTAGAACCATGTAAACACGTGCACAATCTCAGCAAGTATGCATGTGTCTGTCTGGTGCATGTATTTGTATCTTGTGCACATGCTTCAGGTGATAGAAATGTGAATGCACTACCAGGGCATTGAAAAGTTGATGTAATTATACTTTCCTGTGGATATATTGTCTCACATTCCTACCGCCAAAAGGACCAACTGCAACCAGTATGTTAAAATATCATTTTATTCAACATTATGGCTTTTAGAGATGGTGAGAGGAAACTTTCCTGATTCAAACGTTCATTTCCACCCGACGTAGAATTCTATGTAATTCACTGTTGGGTTTCCAGGCAAGTGTATTGAAGGCATATAAAGCTCAGCATCTACAGATCCTACGGAAAACTGTCTCAATTCAGAAGGACACAGATACCGGTAACGCAAGATCCAGCACCATCATTGGCCAACAGCACATAAAAAACTATTTTCCCAGATCAGAGGGAAGCCAGCCACCACAAGCAAGGTTAATTTACTCAAATGGCATAATATACTGTCAATAAATATTACACTTATCCCAATTATATAAGCTAGCTACTGCTCTCTGCTGGACAAAAATGGGAAAATAACACTAACATGTTGTTAGAGCTATGTAGTCATTAGAACAACTTAAATGTCCTCAGTTATTTACAATGTCCTCAGTTACGTTGCAAAACCTTTACTAAAATACTCTATACAAATCAAACGTCAAGCTTTTAATTGACAGAAATGTACATCAACAAGACTGTTCCCGTAAAATGCAAACATCATTCCATACTCACTGCATTAAAAAACAAAACTCAGAAGTAGACTTGATTCAAGTGTAGACAGGAATGTAGTTGCATATCAGTGTCCTCTTCATTCTCAAATTTGTGAATTATTTTTCTGGGTGTTAAAAGCAATTGCAAATACACTATATGTACAAAAGTATGTGGACACTATTTCAGGCACACCCATTGCTGACAGGTGTATAAAATCAAGCACACAGCCATGCAAACTCCATAGACAAACATTGGCCTAACTGAAGAGCTCAGTGACATTCAGCGTGGCACCATCATAGGATGTCACCTTTCCAACAAGTCTGTTAATGATCTTTTTGCCCATGTCAACTGTAAGCATCAACACAGCGGTAGGGCACACGAACTCACAGAAAGGGACCACCAAGTGCTACAGTTGAGTAATTTAGCAGGTCCATACAATTTCATACTTTTTTCTCATACTCGTTCCCCATGGGAATCGAACCCACAACTCTGGCGTTGCAAGCGCCATGCTCTACCAACTGAGCCACGTGGGACTTGAGTGCTGAACTGCATAAAAGTGTTCTGTCCTCAGTTGCAACACTCACTACATGCCTCTGGAGGCAATGTCAGCGCAACGTGAGCACAAGAACTGTTCGTCTGGAGCAAAATTAAAAGGGTTTCTTTGGCTGAGCAGCCGCAGACAAGCCTAAGATCGCCATTCACAATGCCAAGCGTCAGCTGGAGTGGTGTAAAGGACTCTGGAGCAGTGGAAACGCGTTCTCTGGCAGTCCGATGGACAAATCTGGGTTTAGCGGATGCCAGGAGAACGCTATCTGCCCCAATGCATAGTGCCAGCTTTAAAGTTTGGTGGATGAGGAATAATGGTCTGACGCAGTTTTTCATGGTTCGAGCTGGGCCCTTTAGTTCCAATGAAGGGAAATCTTAACTCAACAGCAGTGGTTCTCAAACTTTTTATAGTCCCGTACCCTTTTAAACATTCAACCTCCAGCTGCGTACCCCTCTAGCACCAGGGTCAGTGCACTCTCAAATATTGTTTTTTGCCGTCATTGTAAGCCTGCCACACACACACACTATACGATACATTTATTTAACATAAGAATGAGTTGTGGGAAGTGACAAAGGGCTCTTATAGCACCAGGGCACAAATAATAATATAATAATAATAAATAAATAACTTTGCTCTTTATTTAACCATCTTACATATAAAACCTTATTTGTTAATCGAAAAATGTGAGTAACTCACCACAGGTTAATGAGAAGGGTGTGCTTGAAAGGATTCACATACATGTAACTCTACAATGTTGGGTTGAATTGGAGAGAGTCTCAGTCTTAAATCATTTTCAACACAGTCTGTGCCTGTATTTAGTTTTCATGCTAGTGAGGGCCGAGAATCCACTATCACATAGGTACATGGTTGCAAAGGGCATCAGTGTCTTAACAGACGATTTGCCAAGGCAGGACACTCTGAACGCAGTCCAATCCAGAAATCTGGGAGTGGCTTCTGATTGAATTACATTTTCACAGAACCGCTTGTTACAATTTCGATGAGGCTCTCTTGTTCAGATATCGGTAAGTGGACTGGAGGCAGGGCATGAAAGGGATAACAAATCAAGTTGTTTGTGTCATCCGTTTCAGGAAAGTACCTGGGCATCCAACTCACTCAGGTGCTTCGCTATATCACATTTGACATTGTCTGTAATCTTGAGTTCATTTGCACAAAAACAATCATACAATGATGGAAAGACCTGTGTGTTGTCCTTGTTTACGCAGACAGAGAAGAGCTCCAACTTCTTAATCATAGCCTCAATTTTGTCACACACATTGAATATAGTTGCGGAGAGTCCCTGTAATCCTAGATTCAGATCATTCCGGTGAGAAAAAAACTCACCCAGATAGACCAGTCGTGTGAGAAACTCGTCATCGTACAAGTGGTCAGACATCTCTCAATTCAAAAAGTGTCAATACTTTGCTCCTTGATAACCAGCGCACTTCTAAGTATGTTGTAAAAACGTTACATGGTCGCTGCCCATATCATTGCATCGTGCAGAAAATACACGAGAGTTCAGGGGCCTTAACCATTTTCACATTAGTGTTCAAAACGTCATTCAAGCGGTCAGGCATTCCCTTGGCAGCAAGAGCCTCTCAGTGGATGCTGCAGTGTACCCAAGTGGTGTCGGGAGCAACTGCTTGCACGCACGTTACCACTCCACTATATCTCCCTGTCATGGCTTTTGCGCCATCAGTACAGATAACGATATGAGCAGCAGCTACTGTTTGGCTACATATGGACTGTTAGTGGAATTCCCACGAGAGAGTAACGGTTGATGTGATTGGATGTTAATTATTTGACTAGGACACATGTATTTGACATTGTGTTGTTATTTCGCTGAACACTAGATTATTTAATTTAATTTTTGGCAGTGGAACGAGGCAACTCAGGCGAGAAAAACACCTCACCCAAATGTATAGCCCCGTTGGAAAATGTAAATAGACTGTTTGAAAATGTGAATAATTATTCTATATTTTTTAAAGATAAAAAACATGCGTACCCCAGTTTTGGAATACCTGCTCTACAGCATTCTAGACGATTCTGTGCTTCCAACTCTGTGGCAACAGTTTGGGGAAGGCCCTTTCCTGTTTCCACATGACAATGCCCCCTTGCACAAAGCAAGGTCCATACAGAAATGGTTTGTCGAGATCGGTGTGGAAGATCTTAACTGGTCTGCACAGAGCCCTGACCTCAACCCCACCGTACACCTTTGGGATGAATTGGAACGCCGACTGCAAGCCAGGCCTAATCGCCCAACATCAGTGCCCCACCTCACTAATGCTCTTGTGGCTGAATGGAAAAAAGTTCCCACAGCATTGTTCCAACATCTACTGGAAAACCTTCCCAGAATAGGGGAGGCTGTTAATGTAGCAAACTGGGGACCAACTCCATATTAATGTCCATGATTTTGGAATGAGATGTTTGAAGAGCAGGTGTCCACATATTTTTGGTCATGTAGTATATTAGTGCTTGGAATATTTGGTAACAGGTGGAGTACTCGAACATATCCTTCTTGCCTCAGCCATGAGGGCTGTGAACTTCAAGAACTCTACCTGTTACAACATGATCGCATTACATATTGAGACAAACATACAAATATATTTAGTGGCTTTCCCCACATTACTGTAATACCTTCATTGACAAATAAAATCTGCCATGAAGAAATGGTCTTCACAGATGATGGGGAGTGTGGAATGTATAGACTTTTCAGGATGACACTGAGTTTCATAGATGAGAAAATGTAATACTGAATACAATTATATTTCAAGTCATCATCATTCACGACACTGCATGTAAATTTAGAACAATGAGAATGACAGCAAGAGCACAGCAGATATGGGACCATGCTAATATAGGCCATTTGAGTCATGTGAAATTGGGGATTACATAATAAATTACTTATATCACAAAATGTATTATGTTCAAACAGTTCACTGTTCATGTTTACTATTGTAGTGATAAAGTAAATTTAGCACTAACTGATTCGACGTGAATCTGGACGGGAAAATCATCATGCATCAGACATAAAACCATATTTAGCGATATAATTTACTTCAGAGCCAGCTCCTACTACTTAGGAACGACTTCTACTTCTACTTCTCAGGAACGACAGTTCTGATAACGGGTACATAAAAATATGCTCTGTATGCGTTCTAACTAATTACAATGGGAACCTTTAACAAACAATGATTTCGTAGTTTTAATGTTTATAAACATCGGAAAGAACCACTTTAACAGTAATAAAGTACAAAAGTAGTAGGTTCCATAGTCGCGTCGTAATCCGTTGTCCAATCAGAAACGAGAGAAAGCGTTTGTGACTTCAATTCCGATTTACAGCAAAGTTGGAAAAAGATAACCCATCAAATACATGTGTTTGGGGGAATTTAACATTATGTGAAATTTGGAGATAGTAATGTCGCTTAAATATCTCAATAATCATTGCACTCCACTAACGTCAGCTGAAACGCTTCACACCATAACACATCATCATAGATCTCCTATCATCTCTCTCGCCACCAGGTGACAGTAGTTCTACGTATTGGTTTTCCCTCTGACACAAAATATTGATAAACAAGTTTCATGATTGATTAGCTATTTATTTCACACGTTTGTAATGTAACAACCTCTAGCCCCAGCATTACATTCCAAGTTGAAATAAGCCTACGTCGAGCCAAGGGTGACCACATGTCCCTGATAGTGCAGGAGAGTACCACATTTTGTCCCTTTATCCCGCAACCAAATAATCAAGCCCGGCATTTCATCAACAAATGTAAGGCCCGCGAATTTAGAAATTAAATGTAAACTTGTCCAGTATTGCTGTCAGACATGTTAAAGTCACGTTGGGTTTATGAAAACGTAAGCCAACTGCTGATGTTAAACCCTCCAATAATTGTTGAGAACTGATATTCTTCTGCGCAGCGCACAACGAAATTTAGGCCAATGTCATAGGCCTATCATCAACCAATCATATTTCTCAAATCCTTGAAGGCCTTGATTCCATATACACTTGGAGAGCCCGGTTAGGCCTAACTACTTACAAATACAGTAAGTATTTCACCGATGGCTCTCCATGCTCATTAGTTTCTCATTCAACATATTTTCTGAAACGTCACTCAATCCCGTTTTAAACGTCTCATTTCCTAACTGTTTAACATTCACTGAGACCAACCAGAAATGTTTCATTAGTCGAACATTCCCAGAACTCTGATGATGTGGTCTCTCGTTTCTGTGTCACTACATTTTTCGCAGGCAAAAGAGTAGGATAGGTGTGCTTCAAATGCTCCTTCGGTGCGCGGGCTGCAGGGGTGCAGAAGCGACGTGCTCCGCCACTTCGCACAATGGTGCTTGTTTGGTAAAGTTAGATAAAAGCTGAATCAATGTCTTGGAAGTTTACATAATGATTCATTAGCATTCTACATAACAGTACCAAATATAATAGTATAACGTTACTGTTACGCCAAAAATTAGAATTCGGATGGTAGCTGATTAGTAACTGAATAGTAAAAAAAACAATATAAAGCGGCCAAAACTCAATAGCGCACGCCACTATACAGAATCTGCTTTGATTTAAACAAAATACAGGAAGGCTATGTATATTGAACACAAATATATACGCAATATTTATAGTGTTGGTCCTATGTTTGATGAGCTGAAATAAAAGATCACATAATTTTCCAGATGAATAAAAAGTTTATATTTCAAAAATGTTGTGCACAAATTTGTTTACAACCCTGTTAGTGACCATTTCTCCTTTGCCAACATAATTCATCCACCTGACAGATGTGGCATATTAAGAATCTGGTTAAACAGCATGATCATTACACAGGTGCACCTTGTGCTGAGGACAAAAAAAGATAACTCTAAAATGTGCAGTTTTGTCACACAACACAATGCCACAGATGTCTCAAGTGTTGAGGGAGCATGCAATTGGGACGCTGACTGCAGGAATGTCCACCTGAGCTGTTGCCAGAGAAGTGAATGTTAATTTCTCTACCAACATAGTTTTAGAGAATTTGTCAGTACGTCCAACCAGCTTCACAACCGCAGACCATGTGTATGACGTTGTTTGTGCGAGCAGTTTGCCGATGTGCCCCATGGTGGCAGTGGGGTTATGGTATGGGCAGGCATGAGCTACAGACAACGAACACAAGTGCATTTTATCGATGGAAATTTGAATGCCCAAAGATACCATGACGAGATCTTAAGGCCCATTGTTGTGCCATTCATTCGCCGCTATCACCTCATGTTTCAGTATGATAATGCACAGCCCCATGTTGCAAGGATTTGTACACAATTCCAGGAAGCTGAAAATGTCCCAGTTCTTCCATGGCCTGCATACTCACCAGACATGTCACCCACTGAGCATGTTTGGGATGCTCTGGATTGACGTCTACGACGGCGTGTTCAAGTTCCCGCCAATTACCAGCAACTTCACACAGGAGTGGGGAGTGGGACAACATTCCACAGGCCACAATCAACAGCCTGATCAACTCTATGCAAAGGAGATGTGTCATGCTGCACAAGGCAAATGGTTGGCACACCAGATACTGACTGGTTGCTAGTAAATAGACTTGTGAATTGCGCTGGAACAGCCGTGAATAGGTGTGAATGGTGCATGCACTCTAGGGGTGAGTAGGCTCGTGTGGGTGAATGGTGGTCTGAGCCTATAGCGTCGGTTTACGTGCCAAAATCAGGCGTAATGTTTACTTGAATCTTTGGAAAAGCATATTCTCCATTTTCTATTCCCTGATGCTTTACTCATAACAGGTGGGGATATTAATATTTATCTGAATAATTCAATTGATAGATGGCCTCCGGGACAGTCCACTTCTATGAATACAAGTTTAAGGCAGTTTATGGAAAGGTCTGATATTGATATTCGCTTGGTGTAATAAGGCAGGCTCCAGACAATCACGCATAGATTTTTGGCTGGTGTCTAAGTGTTTTGATAAACAGGGTATTTCTGTTAACATCCAAGCCACTCCCCTTACTGATCATAGAGCTTTTCAAATTGACTTTAAACTTTTTATCTCTGATAATGGCCTTGGCAGAGCATCCTACTGGAATCTTAATAGCTCAATATTTAAATATGAGTAGGTCAAGATGGAGATAAACAATTTAATTACACACTTCTGGATAAAGCTACAAATGACAATTAATACAGTAATAACTGAGAGCTTTTTAAATATGAGGTTAGAAAATATTTAAGAAATAATGGGAGAATTCTTGCCAAGACGAGGAGAGCTGAAGAAGAAAGTGTAATTTCAAAGATCACCTCTCTTGTTCAAAAGCCTGTTCAAAGTCTCTCAGAGAGAACAAATCTGTTCTATTTGAGCTACAACACAAGTTGGATGATATGTATGAACAGAAAGCAGAGGGAGCCTTTGTCAGTGTCTAGAAGAGGGTGAATTAAATTCATCTTATTTTTTCAAGTTAGAAAAATACCACTTTAAAAATAATACAATTCAACAATTAAATATTAATGGTCTCTTCACAGAGGATCCCAAATGAACCTCTATCTTTAGTTGCAACTTCTACAGGAATTGATATATAGTTCTAAGTATTGTGAGGTTTCCTCAACTCTTTTCTTTGACTCTCTGGTGGATGTGAAATCAATTGGGGAGGCTGAGCGGGAACAGTGTGTTGAACCTATTATAGTTGAAGAAAAAATAATAAGTCTGCTGAGTTTTAGAAAACTTTTTCTCAACAGTTAGCCCCATTTCTGTTGGAGGTCTTTTCTGAAAGCTTTGCAAATAATGCCCTACCTCCCAGTTTGACTCAAGGTCTGATTACATGAATACCTAAACCCAAGAAATACTTGCTTTTCCTTGATGATTGGCATCCAATCTGTCTGCGCAATAATGACAACCAAATGATAACCTCTATATTTGCAAAAAGTATTGGACTCAATTATAGAAGAGACCTAATCTGGATTCATGAGGAATAGACATATATCAAATTATATTCAACTGGTGTTAGACCTTATTGACTACTCTGATCTAATCTTCGAATATGGTTTTATTGTCTTCTTAGACTTTTATAAAGCCTTCGATACAGTGACATGAGTGTCTATTTCTCTCCCTTGAGAAATGTGGTTTTTGAGAATTAATTTGTAGTAATATTAAAACTCTTTATATGAATGGGAACAGTTCCATTAAATTAAAGCATGGCACTTCTCCTAAATTTGATTTGAAAAGAGGAATTACGCAAGGTTGCCCAATTTCACCTTACCACTTCCTGCTTGCAACCCAACTTCTTACAAGTTTTGTTAAATCCAGCGATATAAAAGGGATCTCTATTGCTGACAGAGATATTATCATAAGTCAGCTTGCAGATGACACCACCCACCTTTTGAAAGATGCTGACCAGATTCCTAGAGCAGTCGATGTGATGAATATTTTTTCAAAAACATCTGGTCTTTGCCTAAACCTTAATAAGTGTGAATTATTTGCTGTTAAAGACTGTGTAATACCCTTTATATGCAATATTCCAGTCAAGGAAAAAGTAACATACCTTGAGATTATCATATCTAAGGATCAATAGGAAAGATGCTCACTAAATTTCATATCTATTATTGAAAAAGACAAAAAGAAGTTGAACCATTGGTTGCAGAGGGATTTATCCTTGAAAGGCGAGTATTGCTTTCTAAAACTGAAGGTATCGACAGACTTACTTATGCAGCCCAGTCCCTCCATCTTGACAACAAAATAGGTAAAGGTGTTGACCAGATGCTTTTCAACTTCATCTGGAAAAATTGTACACATTATATTAGGAAATCGTTATGAACACACATGAATATGGTGGTCTCAATTTTTTTGATTTTCCTACTTTGAATGATACTTTCAAGATAAATTGGGCAAAACATTTCTTAAAGAATCCAACTTCAATTTGGAATTTCATCCCTCATTACATCTTCTCCAATTTGGTGGCTTTAATATTATGTTACTTTGTAACTATAACGTTGATAAAATTCTTACAGAATTATCTGCTTTTTATAGACAAGTATTCTTAGCATGGTCATTAATATATAAACATCATTTTTCCACGCATAAGTATGTAATTTGGAACAATAATGATGTTTTGTAAAAATAAAGAAAAAGTATTTATTTTTTAAGAACTGGTATAATAATCATATCCTGCTGGTGAGTCAACTTTTTAATGCAGAAGGATTGTTACTCAATTATGATATATGTTTTAATCTCTTTACAATATCCCTGTTACACCTAGAGAGTTGCCCATTGTCTTTGATGCTATTACATCTGGAACTCTCATGTTGTTTAGGTGTGTAACCAGACCTCACCTTCTTGACCTACCCTTACTTAATCCAGTTGACTCTCCAATAGGAAAAATGTGTTTCTCCTTGCTCCCTTAGAACAACAGATCCATCCCTGCTTTATTTCAAAGGGACATTGTATCCATTCCTTATGTCACAACTTACTGGAATACATTTGTCAATAATATCTGTTGGAAAAAAGCCTGGTTATTACCACACAAATACCTTGTTAACAAGATCAAAGAGGTATCTTTCAGAATGATCCATGAGTATTACCCTGTAACTCATTACCTGAAGAAACTCAAAAAAGACATTACCATTAGCTGTACGTTTTGTGTTGACCATCCAGGAACAGTTTTGCATTTATTTTGGCATTGTCTACATGTAAAGAAATGATGTAAAGATATTTATAGTTTTATAATTGTTAATATGCTTGATGACTTGAGTTTGTTATGGGAGAATGTGCTACTGGGTTTCCTTAACTATAATAACGCTAAATATTGTTTTTTACCTCATAAATCTAATTGTGCTAATGGAAAATGTAATATTCATGAATGTAAATTCACTAATAACAATAACACTGTTCCGTGTTTTCTAGAAGGAATTTGAGCAGTACATTAAGACCATTATACATTCTTCTACTAAGAAAGCTGATAAAACAATCAATACGTGTGTATCTTTTAAGGTATTTGTATAATCTATAATTTGTTGTACCCCCAACCATATGAAATCATTGTCTCTTTGTATACCTCTTGTATGTATACTGTTTTTTCTGCCATAATATATATATATATATATATATATATATATATATATATATATATATATACACACGCTACCATTCAAACGTTTGGGGTCACTTAGAAATGTCCTTGTTTTTGAAAGAAAAACAACTTTTTGTCCATGAAAATAACATCAGTGTAAAGGTATTCGTCGTCTGAAGAAGAGGAATCATCGGACCAAAGCGCAGCGTGGTAAGTGCTCATTTATTAAAACTGAACACTATAACAAAATAGCAAAGGGAATAACCGAAACAGTCCTGAAAGGTGCAAAACACCAAACAGAAATTACCACCAACAAGGGACCAAACAGCGTGGTAAGGAGGAATGGGCATGGGAGGACATCCTGGACGGCAATCCTACACGTGGGAGGAGATCCTGGCCGGAAAGGATCGCCTGCCATGGGAGCAGGTAGAGGCAGAGAGGCATCGTTATGAGGGAACACGGCTGGCAAGGAAGCCCGAGGGGCACACAGGGAGTGTGGCGGAGTCAGGTTGGAGACCTGAGCCCACTCCCCGTGCTTACCGTGGCGAGCATGGGACTGGTCAGGCCCCGTGCTATGGGGTGATGCGCACTGTGTCAAGGCGGAGCATTCACAGGCCGGTGTACTCTGTGTCAGCGTCCCACATTTGCCAGGTGGAAGTGGGCATCCACCCGGAACGGGTGGTGCCAGCTCTACGCTTGAGACCGCCAGTGCGCCTCCACGGCCCAGTGTATCCGGTGCCTCGGCCAAGGAAGAGGCCTCCTGTATGTCTCCCCAGCCTGGTGAGTTCTGTGCCTGTTCCCAGAACCAGGTCTCCTGTGTTTCTCTCCAACCTGGTGAGTCCTGTGCCTGCGTCCAGTCCGGAGCTTCCAGAGGCGCCCTTCAGTCCGGGGCTTCCAGAGGCGCCCTTCAGTCCGAGGCTTTCAGAGGCGCCCTTCAGTCCGGAGCCCACAACGAGGGTCCTCCGTCTGGGGCCCGCTACGAGGGTCTCCAGTCCGGGGCCCGTTTTGAGGGTCCCCAAGCCAGAGGTGGAGCGGGGTCTACGTCCCGCACCAGAACCGCCACCGCGGATAGATGCCCACCCAGACCCTCCCCTATAGGTTTAGATTTTGCGGCCAGAGTCCACACAAATATTTCTCTATTTTGGTTTGGTCAGGGCGTGAGTTGAGGTGGGCATTTCTATGAGTTGTGTTTCTATGATTTATCTATCTCTATGTTTTGGCCAGGTATCGTTCTCAATCAGGGACAGCTGTCTATCGTTGTCTCTGATTGGGAACCATACTTAGGTGCCTTTTTTCCCACCTGTCTTGGTGGGAAGTTAACTTTGTTTGATGGCACAGAGCCTTAAGCTTCACGGTTTGTTTTATATTGTTTGTTTTGTCTGCATAATTTTGATTAATTATAGAAAATGTACGCTCACCACGCTGCACCTTGGTCCTTTCCTTCAAACAGCCGTGACAATCAGATTGATCAGAAATACAGTGTAGACATTGTTAATGTTGTAAATGACAATTGTAGCAGGAAACGGCAGATTTTTTATGGAATATCTACATAGGCGTACAGAGACCCATTATCAGCAACCATCACTCCTGTGTTCCAATGGCACGTTATGTTAGCTAATCCAAGTTCATCATTTTAAATGGCTAATTGATCATTAGAAAACCCTTTTGCAATTATGTTAGCACAGCTGAAAACTGTTTAGAGAAGCAACAAAACTGTCCTTTAGACTAGTTGAGTATCTGGAGCATCAGCATTTGTGGGTTCGATGACAGGCTCAAAAGGGCCAGAAACAAAGGACTTTCTTCTGAAACTCGTCAGTCTATTCTTGTTCTGAGAAATGAAGGCTATTCCATGTGAGAAATTGCCAAGAAACTTAAGATCTCGTACAACACTGTGTACTACTCCCTTCACAGAGCAGCACAAACGGGGTCTAACCAGAATAGAAAGAGTGGGAGGCTCCGGTGCACAACTGAGCAAGAGGACAAGTACATTAGAGTGTCTAGTTTGAGAAACAGACGCCTCAAGTCCTCAACTGGCAGCTTCATTAAATAGTAACCGTAAAACACCAGTCTCAACGTCAACAGTGAAGAGAATACTCTGGGATGCTGGCCTTCTAGGCAGAGTTCCTCTGTCCGGTGTCTGTGTTCTTTTGCCCATCTTAAATCTTCTCTTTTTATTGGCCAGTCTGAGATATGGCTTTTTCTTTGCAACTCTGCATAGAAGGCCAGCATCCCGGAGTCGCCTCTTCCCTGTTGACATTGTGTAACGGTTTTCTTCCTGGGAAGGAGAGGAGGACCAAAATGCAGCGTGGTTATTTATAAACATCTTTAATGAAAGATGAAAACGTGAACACTATACAAAATAAGAAAACGTGGGGAAAAAACAAAACAGTCCTAACTGGTGCAAAACACAGAGACAGGAACAATCACCCACACGATACCTAAAGCATATGGCTGCCTAAATATGGTTCCCAATCAGAGACAACGATAAACACCTGCCTCTGATTGAGAACCACTCCAGGCAACCATAGACTTACCTAGAACACTCAACTGAACACAACCCCATAGACTACAAAACCCCTAGACAAAACAAGACACATAAATCACCCAATATTGATTTCATGTGCATGCTGTAACCTACAGACTAGTAACATAATTAAACTCAAAATATGCCATTGATTGATTTAGAAAATACACTTTATTAGTACTGGTTTCCTAGGACTTGCCAAAAACAAATTAATAATAGGCCACCTAATATCTCTGTAATACTAGTCTATCTTTCCATTATTCTTAAAGGGGAAAAGGCATCAGAATGTGGTCCTGTGTGTCTCAGTTGGTAAAGCATGGCACTTGCTACGCAAAGTGTCGGGGGTTGGATTCCCGCTGGGGTCACCCATACATATAATGTATGCAGGCATTACTGTAAGTCACTTTGGATAAAAGTATCTGCTAAATAGTATAAACTCATGCAGTGATTCACTTATACCACCAGATGGGATACAGTAGACATCAGAAAATGGTGCTGCTCTAAGAGAGGGATTGTGACACTGACGCTGTAGTCAGTTTGTGATTCTTAATGAAGGCAGGTTAAATGTTCACAGTGGGTTCTATATACACACCCAACCGGAAGAGGATCTGTCTGTGTGCAAAGAAGTGAATCATGGTGGAAAACAGTCTAGACACTGTCACTGTGAACAAGCACTCTATGCAACACCGCATCCTGCTAAATTACATTGTTTCAGACACTAACGTTTCTGTCTTTCTTCAGTCCTCTGCAGAATAGTAAGGGAAAAAGTTTGATAATAACAAACATTTGTTAAAATATGCCAGAAAATCATTCAGATAGTAAGATTTGTCTGAATAAAACACATACTTAATCACACACACACACACACACACAAAGACAATTATAGACGCAGACAGACAAGTGTGTACAGTCTGTCTGTGAGTTAAGTGTTAGGAGGTAAGGAGTTGAGAAGGTTCTCATGAGAAAGCTCAGTCCTTGTGATACCAACCCGGAAGCTGTGGTTTCGCTGCAGTTGGGTGCTCTCTTGTATGCGCTCTGAGTGCCTTGTCAGCCCCCACAGGAAACCTTCAAACCCTGGGTTGAACAGGTCGTCAAAGGGTTAGGTAGCCAACTGGCTGGGTCACAAGGTTACTCAAAAGACAGATATTCAAGACAAATAACTCATAGATGTAGCTGAAACCATTGTTTGAGACATTGTCCCAAAATGCATTATTTTGAGATGTAATATATATAATAATCTATGCCAGTTAGCAGACGCTTTTATCTAAACCAATTTACAGTCTTGTGTGCCTAAATGTTTTACATTTGAGTGGTCTTGGGAATCAGACCCACTATCCGGACGTTGCAAGAGCCATGCTCTACCAACTGTACTGCAGACTACCAGATGTGATGGTCAGATCGATTTGCGAGATTGATCGATCTGTCTGAATTCAGCTGCATGTCTGTTATTGCCTGGAGATTAGATATATAATGAGATTAGACTGATGAGAATGACAGCCTCTCTATTTTCTTCCACCTTTAAAATCGGCGGCATGTCAAATTCTGCATAATGTTGTGATCTGTTCTCACGAACAGTCTATGTCTGACTCAAATCAGCAAGAAAGTTTTCACTTTAATCTGTTTATGACTAGACTATTGAAGAAGAGTGTTGCTTTTTTGTTGTTGACAAACCTACAGAGGGGGGAAGGTTTATTTTATGATTTTCAAACTCATGGTAGAGATGGCATCTTATGAATCAATAATAGCAAAATTACGGGAACACTTTTTTTAAATGTATGCCCAAGATATGGGAACACTTTTTGAATTATATAAGGGACGTGCAGGTGAGAAGCTAGGGCATAAATTAATATATATAAATATACAAATATATATGTAATGGGTGGGGTTTTTTGCGTAATTATTTTAATTTTATTTTTATTTGCTGTTTAATATTCCAACCACTGATATATGGTTGAAAGGTGCTGTCTTGTTTGCTGTCTTGTTGAGTGTTGTGTTTTTGTTGTTATTAGTGTTATGTAATATCATGTTGATGAATGAATAAAAAAACTTTATTGACATGAAAATATATATAGAGAGAGAAAGCAGCTCAGCGAGATGATATGTCCTGCCCAAGGTGCTGTATATCCCTATCTAAGGGACTTCTTCTATGTGATTTTCTTTCTTGAAAAATAATGATACAAAGAAGCAACCTCTGCAGCTCCCCCTAAAAAAAACTAACATCAACAACCCCAGAACAAACTACAAATCCTTTACTCTAGGAGTAAAGATACATCTTGGGTAGAGACTGCAATTGTTTATGGATGGAAACTGCAGACAGTTTAACATGTGTCTGAAATAGAAGATTTTACGAGTGATATCTGCTCTATCCCACACTCTTCACTCCTAACATTGTAACACAAAAGTTAGAGAGAAAACCCAGGAGAGGCAACCTTTTTATCTATCTATTAACACATCCTGAAAATGATTCCTGCCTGACACATTATTTGAATGAATTAGTTTGTTTTTCATTTGTACTGTAAAGGATATCCTGTCTCCTTGAGTTGTATTTATGTTTCTATATTGACAGAATATAAAATCACTTGCTGTCTATTTTTTGTTTCTTTGTGAAATTCGAATCGATTGGATGGGTACTTCTCTTCAGGACCATGAAATATTTTTCTTCTTTGAATAAAACTGCTTTCTCTCGCTCTTATATCCTTTGACATTTTGTTTGCTACTCTCTGACAAACAGAGGCCTAAACGCTCTTTGCAGGACCCTTTTCTGGGGGATTTTTCAGACCTTTCTGTTTTCCACACGGGTTAGTCTTATCTTTTATTGTTAGTTGTGTGTAACTAACGAGGAGTTTATATCATGGCATACATAAATGTGGAAAGAAGGAAAAGAATTTGAAGGATCTGAATGGCTACATATTAATTATTGGCAATAATCCACTGCAGCTATCATGAGAAAGAGGGGTTTTGTTTACAGTGAGATAGAAGCTGCCCTGGGATCTGGCTATCAGAATACCATTCTGCCCTGGGATTAGAGTCTAACACAAACAAACTGCCTTTGGATCAGACCGTCAGACCATCAGGCAACTGCCCTGGGATTAGGCAGAGTCCCACAGGAAAGTCAGGGGTCAACACATAAGATTGAAAACAGATCCTTTACAGTCCTCTTTTTGATTTAGCCAGTGTTCTGAATAATACTGAACATACAGTACAAGCTGGCTGTTCAGTCACAGTCATAATTCAGCTATTTTGTCCACTTCACTTTCAGTGGTACTGTGTGGCTCAATTGGGAGCGCATGTTGCTTGCAATGTCAGGGTTATGGGTTCAATTCCGCATGGACCCATATGTGAAATGTTTGTACACGTGACTGTAAATTGCTTTGCATAAAAGTGTCTGCTAAATGGCATATATTATATTAGTGAACAAATAGTCCAGAATAGAAGAGGAGAGGAGTGATAGGAAATAGAGAGGAGCATTGGAATATGAGGAGCAGGTAGATTCTCCTCAGCCTTGTGCCTTCCCTGTGTTCTAGCAGTGCTGAGGGACTTGTGACATCACAGGGGTTAACAACCTTCATGTCTTTGCTCCCACCATGTCATCCATGCCCCTTAACGACATTGTTCAATTCATATTGGATTACTGCCGCTAGGCTTGCATAGAATCAACTGCAGTGATGGAACATTACCCCCCCCCCCCCCCCCCCCATTAGAGACCCGACTGGCATTGGGTTGGCCACATTAGCTGGGACATTGAACACTCTTTCCCAGGACAGTGTGCCCTCTGATGGGTTGGGAGGAATCATTATGCCTGCCGCTCCACTGCCCTCCCCAACAGAGTCAGTGGCTGGGCAGCGACATGGCACCCTGTTGGGCTAGCACCATAGTGGAACTCACACCGTCAAGAGTTAATCTCCTGGTTAATTTGACAGGGTTCAGGAGTGTCTAGTGGAGATGCACTATTAATACAAAAGTATGTGGACACCCCTTCAAATTAGTGGAACCGGCTATTTAAGCCACACCCATTGCTGACAGATGTATAAAATCGAGCACACAGCCATGCAATCTCAATAGACAAACATTGGCAGTAGAATGGCCTTACTAAAGAGCTCATTAACTTTCAATGTGGCACCGTTATAGGATACCACCTTTCCAACAAGTCAGTTTGTCAAATTTCTGCCCTGCTAGAGCTGCTCCGGTCAACTGTGAGTGCCGTTATTGTGAAGTGGAAACGTCTAGGAGCAACAACGGCTCAGCCACGAAGTAGTAGGCCACACAAGCTCACAGAATGAGTGCTTTAGTGCGTAGCCCTTAAAAATCGTCTGTCCTCAGTCGCAACACTCACTACCAAGTTCCAAACTACCACTGGAAGCAACATCAGCACAAGGACGGTTCGTCGGGAGCTTCATGAAATAGGTTTCCATTGCTGAGCAGCAGTACACAAGGCTAAGATCACCATGCACAATGCCAAGCGTCGGCTGGAGAGGCGTAAAGCTAGCCACCATTGGACTCTGGAGCAGTGGAAACACTTTATCTGGAGTGATGAATCTTGCTTCACCATCTGGCAGTCCGACAGACAAATCTGGGTTTGAAGGATGCCAGGAGAACACATAATGCCAACTGTAAAGTTTGGTGGGGGAGCAATGATGGTTTGGGGCTGTTTTTCATGGTTCGGACTAGACCCCTTAGTTCCAGTGAAGGGAAATCAATGATACAAGGACATGCTAACTTTTTATAGTCCCGTACCCTTTTAAACATTCATCCTCCAGCTGCGTACTCCCTCTAGCACCAGGGTCAGCGCACTCTCAAATGTTGTTTTTTGCTGTTATTGTAAGCCTGCCACACATACACTATACGACACATTTATTAAACATAAGAATGAGTGAGTTTTTTTCACAACCTGGCTCTCGGGAAGTGACAAAGAGCTCTTATAGGACCAGGGCACAAATAATAATGTAATAATAATATTTTTGCTCTTGATTTAGCCATCTTACATATTATACCTTATTTGTTCATCGAAAATTGTGAATAACTCCCCACAGGTTAATGAGAAGGGTGTGCTTGAAAGGATGCACATAACTCTGCAATGTTGGGTTGTATTGTCACTGATGCATTGTGAAATGGTGTTGTTTGATGATGGAATTGTCTGTATAGTTTTTTGGGGCCTTTTACCCCAGCATTGTCCCAGCCATTTCAACGTCAGCAGGAAGAATTAGGTCCTCCACAATAGTATGGGGCTTGCCTGTCCTAGCCACTTGGTAGCTCACCACATAAGACGCCTCTAGCCCCTTCTTATTAATGGTATCTGTTGCTTCTATACATGTCTTACTACTCGAAAGTTGTCTTAATTCTCACTCTAAAAACTCATAGCTTATTTTTCAAATTGGCATGTTTTGTTTCTAAATGTCTGGGTCAGAGTGAAGGTTTCATTGAGTTGTGAGATAGTACTTTTGCACATACTGTATAACACACTGTGGCTGAGGAAAGGCACTACTCCCAATATAAGTGAACCCCAAATCAATGTAGTTCTCATCATATTTGCACCTCTTCGATGGTCCAACATCCCTGTCTGTTGTTCGGTGCTTTCCCGGGTGAGGGGGCAGTAGCTCTTCGGCTGCATCAAACTTAAAACTGTCAGTGTTTTTGCTAGCAGGGCTAACAACAAATGTAGAATTACTAATGCTAGCATTGGATGTGCTCGTGGAAGCAGAAAAACTTGTGTCGTCAACAGGTGCAGGTGTAGTACTGCTGGTAGTAACCATTAATCCATTTTCGAGCAAACGGAATGAGCAGAAGCTACGTTTGGCTACATACGGACTGTTAGTGGAATTCCCACAAGAGAGCAACGGTTAATGTGATTGGACATTAAATATTTGACTAGGCTACCTGTATTTGACATTGGGTTGTTATTTTGCTGAACACTAGATGGTTTAATTACATTTTTTGGCAGTGAAACAAGGCTACTCAGGCAATAAAAAAACACACCCAAATGTATAGTCCTGTTTTAAAATCTAAATGGACTGTTTGAAAATGTGAACAAAATATTTTGGAATACCTATTTCAAATGTCAATCACATTTTTATTTAGCGCACCCCCGACGGTTTTGGGCCTACCCCTGGGGGTACCCAGTTTTGGAATACCTGCTCTACAGCATTCTAGACAATTCTGTGCTTCCAACTCTGTGGCAACAGTTTGGGGAAGGCCCTTTCCTGTTTCAGCATGACAATGCCCCCTTGCACAAAGCAAGGTCCATACAGAAATGGTTTGTCAAGATCGGTGTGGAAAAACTTGACTGGCCTGCACAGAGCCCTAACTTCAACCCCATCGAACATCTTTGGGAGGATTTGGAACGCCGACTGAGCCGGGCCTAATCGCCCAACATCAGTGCCCAACCTCACTAAAGCTTTTTTGGCAGAATGGAATTAAGTTCCCGCAGCAATGTTCCAACATCTAGTGGAAAGCCTTCCCAGAAGAGTGGAGACTGTTATAGCAGGTGCCCACATACTTTTGGTCATGTAGTATGTATAGCCATGCTCATGTCACTGTTTATTCAAATGTCATGTTGTGTAGGTAGGCTACAGACTTGGATATGACTGAAAGTACATTACAGGTTCATAGTTAAAGGGACAATCTGTAGTTCAAACAAAAAAGCGGGAACCCTGCCACTGATTTGATAAACAGCTGTGCGATGGGGCTGGATACATTTTACAACTCTCAAATTCATAGACATAGCTATGGATGCAAGGACTTACCATCCATGATATAAAAATTATAGTTTCAACAAGGTTGTTTACACTTACATTGTTTACAAACAATGGAGTAAAAACAACTCATATTTTGGGTTCTGATTGGGTATGACAGTCGAACTAAGCTCAACTGAGGCATTTATACATTATATTCTTCAATAATCAATGGGTATACATAATATCAGTCCTTAAATATATGCAGAAATCGCAGATTGATGTTTTTTTTAGGGCGGGGGCTCCAGTATTTGATAGACATCTTTATCCAGTCTTTGTGTCTATATCGCCTGCGGTAGTGCTTTTATTTTACAGCCCAGTTTAAGGTGGTAATTTCTAAGTAAGTACTTTGTTAATACCAGGCTTTAAAATAAAGGGTTACCTAGCCTGCTTTATTCCTCTATGCCTCAGCCTCTTATCCTTAGTCAGCAGGTTCCTTCTCACACCTAGCATTCCTCTCTCCCCTACACAATGGGTTCTCTGATAGCTCAACTCAATTTGAGACAGGCTCAGGATGGGGTAGCGTGCAGCATCATCCAGAACCAGATGCCTTCATTCAGGGATGTTAATAGTTGTCTGGGAAGTAGAGAGAGAACAGTGGAATGGTCAGAGCTTATTTTTTAAAATTATTTAACCTTTATTTAACTAGGCAAGTCAGATAAGAACAAATTCTTATTTTAAAATGACAGCCTACCCCGGCCAAACTCTCCCCTAACTCAGACAATTTTGCACCGCCCTATGGGACACCTGATCACGGCCTGGTTGTGATACAGCGCTGAACCAGGGTCTGTAGTGACATCTCTAGCACTGAGAAGCAGTGCCTTAAACCGCTGCGCCACTCGGGAGTTTAACTCAGCATGCTGTAGAATCCAGATATCAGTTTGTTTAGTCTAATTAATGGGACCACCCACATTAGTGCTTCCTGGGTCATGTTCAGGAGGCTACGTTGCAGCGAAATGTTTTGCAACAGAAACCAAAAATCTGTGTTCTTATTGGATATATTCAGGTACTATTTCAATTGAGGTAGTATTTTAGCACCACACTAAAATGTGTTCTCCCTTCTTAGCATGGAGTATCTTTCCACGACGTTACAACAGATATCATCATCATGATCATCATTGTTCAGCTGCAGAACGGTCAACCACAAGCTTCAATAGATACAACTGAGACAAAAGTTGCCCTTCATTTAGCTGACAAGACTATTTTTGGGGATCGTAACTCATAGCTGTCTGTGCAATTGCTGACACAGCCTCTGTTGAATTGTCCTTATGAACTGTCCTTACCCTCGGTGGGAACAGACCACCCTAGCCCAGAAAAAGCATGCCAGTGCCATTTTAAAAAATATATAATCGTAAACATTTTGGCAGAGGAAGGCGGGGAGCTCTACTCAGACAATCTCAGTCTTGTGCAGGGACTATTAAAGTAATTATCCATGAGGCAGTGTCTATGATTGGAGCCCTGTTTTCCCCTAAATGGCACACAGACTGATCTAACACAGTGTTTTCAATGTGAGTTAAGATACAGCCGATGGTAATGATGAGGGGCCGGCAATAAATATATTTTTTTCTGAAGCAAAGAAATCCAAACTCATTATAATGAATGACAAATGAACACAGAGGCCTGGTGCAGTCTGGCTACTACTGATTATTACAACTATCCAGAGAAAGCCAGGAGAAAGGAAATCTGACTGACTAATGACTGCACTATGTACACACACTTAATTATAGGTCACCGTGCTCAGATGACTGAATTAGGGGCACCATGCTTTTGTTAATGTTTTACAGCCTTTTAGTTGAAAGGTTGTTGGGTACACCTTTTTTAAAGGATACTTAACAAAGGTGTTCAAGCATGTTTGTTTTTTTTACAGATATTGTACTGGAAGTGTCAGCCTTTGTGGAAGATTGGTTCTGAGAGTAAAAAATAAAGCAACATAGACTTTGGGAGTCCTTTGAAAGGGTTTCTGCCCACATGAATTGTTTGATACCACTCCTGCCTAAATACTCCTCTGGAAACACGAATCCGGAGGAAGTTGATGAGCTTGAATCGTCGGTTCCTCCCATTTTACCTCCCTCTGTTTTCTTTTTCCTTAAAAGAAAGGACAAGAACTGTTTGAGTCTACTGAAACAAAGGATAAATTGTTGTAGCTGGAGAAGAATGGAAGTCTGGACAAAGTTTTGTTTCCAATCTGTTTCATAAGGGAAGGAAGAGGCACACAAAGAGTTGGGCTGTGTTTGGGTTGAGGTGCTCCAGAAGGACCAGCTTGGGCTTGCTGTAAGAGCTTGCAACAGTGGCATCAATGTGTAGGACAGCTACAATAATACCCCAGGGGGAAACTGGGAAGGAAGAATAGGCTTTTCATCGCTAAACTGTTTTGGTTTGTTTTATATCATTTTTTTTAGATAATTACCCCTCCAATGTTTTCCTTTCCTGCCTGTGTTTGGTTCCAGGATAAATACAAACTATGAAGTGGCTTGTTCTCATCAAACTGTTTTGGCCCATTTCCTAAATTGTATGCCTGGCTATGTCATCCTGAATTACTCTACACAACCCAAAGTTGTCTTTTCCAGAAGTTTTATTTCCGGTTCTGAACGAAGCTGAAAATGTGTTTTTTCCGGATGCTGAAAATACTGTACGTAGTTTTTTGTCATTGTTTCTACAGATGAATTTCAATCACATATTAATGAACTTATATATATATATATATACATGTCATTGAAGGAAACACTATTCCACTTAATTATTTTTAAATTCCAATCAAAATAGAAAAATGATACCAACTGAAGATTGCAGTGTTGAACATTTATTATAGTTCTCATCTGTCACATGCACTTATGTTAGCTTTTACAGAAGCTTTAAACTGTCAGTGATCATGTTCACTGTTTTCTGACAACAGGAAGACCAATAGAAGCTTCAACTACAATAACATTCTAAGTAATGGTTACATATAACATTTTCTTGCTTAGACTGTGATAGGTAGTTGCTTATTTACCTTAGTCGTAGCAGTAGTTGTTTTGGATATTTGAGTCAGCTAAATGACCAAAATGTAAATGTAAATAATATCTCTTGCAAAGCATGCTGTGTATTATTCTAATGAGCTCCTATCTGTCATATTTTTTTATCTGAGCCTAGAGGTAAGTCTTTGTCCTCAGGCCTGGAGGGAAGCCAAAGTAATTCCGTTACCCAAGAGTGGTAAAGCGGCCTTTACTGGTTCTAACAGCAGACCTATAAGCTTGCTGCCAGCTCTTAGCAAACTATTGGAACAAATTGTGTTTGACCATATACAATACTATTTCTCTGTAAACAAATTAACAACAGACTTTCAGCATGCTCATAGAGAAGGGCACTCAACATGCACTGCACTGACGGTTGAAATAAATAATTAGATTGTGAGAGCTGTACTGTTAGATTTCAGTGCAGCCTTTGATATTATTGACCATAACCTGTTGTTCAAAAAACATATGTGTTATGGCTTTTCAACCTCTGCCATATCGTGGATTCAGAGCTATCTAATAGAACTCGAAGGGTTTTCTTTAATGGAAGTTTCTCTAATGTCAAACATGTAAAGCGTGGTGTACCGCAGGGCAGATCTCTAGGCCCCCTACTCTTTTCTATTTTTACCAATGACCTGCCACTGGCATTAAACAAAGCATGTGTGTCCATGTATGCTGATGATTCATCCATATACACATCAGCAACCACAGCTAATGAAACCATTAACAAAGAGTTGCAGTCTGATTTGGAATGGGTGGCCAGTAATAAACTGGTCCTGAACATCTCTAAAACGAAGAACATTGTATTTGGTACAAATCATTCCTTAATAAGGTTCCCCTCAGGACGGTTGAGCTAATGCGATTAGCATGAGGTTGTAAGTAACAAGAACATT
This sequence comes from Oncorhynchus mykiss, assembly GCF_013265735.2. NCBI lineage: Eukaryota > Metazoa > Chordata > Actinopteri > Salmoniformes > Salmonidae > Oncorhynchus > Oncorhynchus mykiss. Next base: position 29,368,132 of record NC_048584.1, on the reverse strand, counting down.
TCCCAGGACATAGACATGTCTGATATTGGCAGAAAGCTTAAATTATTGTTAATCTAACTACACTGTCCAATTTACAGTAGCTATTACAGTGAAATAATACCATGCTATTGTTTGAGGAGAGTGCACAGTTATGAACTTGAAAAGTTATTAATAAACCAATTAGGCATTGAACATGGGAAATTATTAATTACACTTTGGATGTTGTATCAATACACCCAGTCACAACAAAGATACAGGTGTCCTTCCTAACTCAGTTGCCGGAAAGGAAGGAAACTGCTCAGGGATTTCACCATGATGCCAATGGTGACTTTAAAACAGTTACAGAGTTTAATGGCTGTGATAGGAGAAAACTGAGGAAGGATCAATAACATTGTAGTTGCTCAACAATACAAATTTAAATAACAGGGGAAAAAAGCAAGCCTGTACAGAATAAAAAATATTACAAAACATGCATCCTGTTTGCAATAAGGCACTAAAGTAAAACTTCCAAAAATGTGGCAAAGAAATTACCTTTATGTCCTGAATACAAAGCGTTAAATTAGAGGGAAATCAAACAAAACGCATCACTGAGTAACACTCTTCATATTTTCAAGCATGGTGGTGCCTGCATCATGATTTGGATATATTTGTCATCTGCGAGGACTAGGGAGTTTTTTTGAATAACATAATTTTTTTTTTTTTTTATCACTTTGACATTATGGCCCAGGTGCTTCAACAAAGTAGTGAGTAAAGGATCTGTATGCGTATGTAACTGTGATATTTCAGTTTCAAATGTTTTTATAAATTAACAAACATTTATCAAAAACTGTTTTTGCTTTTTCATTACGGAATATTGTGTGAAGATGGGTGAGAAAAAAACTATTTTACTCCATTTTTAAACAGGTTATTAGAAGTGTTTGCTAAAAAAAAAATCTAAAATGAAATGAAATATCACATTTACATAAGTATTCAGACACTTTACTCAGCACTTTGTTGAAGCATCATTGGCAGCGATTACAAGCTTGTCACACCTGTATTTGGGGAGTTTCTCCCATTCTTCTCTGAAGATCCTCTCATGTTATGTCAGGTTGGATGGGGAGCGTCATTGCACAGCTATTGTCAGGTCACTTCAGAGATGTTCGATTGAGTTCAAGTCCAGGCTCGGTCTGGGCCACTCAAGGACAATCAGAGACTTGTCCCGAAGCCACTCCTCCGTTGTCTTGGCTGTGTGCTTAGGGTCGTTGTCCTGTTGGAAGGTGAACCTTTGCTCCAGTCTGAGGTTCTGAGCGCTCTGGAGCAGGTTTTTAATGTACTTTTTTCCATTAATCTTTCCCTCGATCCTGACTAGGCTCCCAGTCCCAGCCACTGAAAAACATCCCCACGGCATGATGTTGCCACCACCATGCTTCAACATACAGATGGTGCCACATTTCTTCCAGACATGTCACTTGGCATTCAGGCCAAAAAGTTCAATCTTGGTTTTATCACACCAGATAATCTAGCTGGCATGTGCCTTTTTACTGTCATGTGCCATTTATTGAGGAGTGGCTTCAGTCTGGCCACTCTACCATAAAGGCCTGATTGGTGGAGTGCTGCAGAGATGGTTGTCCTTCTGGAAGTATTTCCCATCTCCACAGAGGACCTCTAGAGCTCTGTCAGAGTGACCATCGGGTTCTTCCCGATGGCAGCCAGCTCTAGGAAGAGTCTTGGTGGTTCCAAACTTCTTCCATTTAAGGATGATGGAGGCCACTGTGTTCTTGGGGACCTTCAATGCTGCAGCCATTTTTTGGTACCCTTCCGCAGATCTGTGCCTCGACACAATCCTGTCTTGGAGCTCTACGGGCAATTCCTTCATCCTCATGGCTTGTTTTTTTCTCTGACATGCACTGTCAACTGTGGGACCTTATATGGACAGGTGTGTGCCTTTCCAAATCATGTCCAATCAATTGAATTTACCACAGGTGGACTCCAATCAAGTTGTAGAAACATCTCAAGGATGATCAATGGGAACAGGATGCATCTGAGCTCAGTTTCGAGTCTCATAGCAAAGGGTCTGAATACTTATGTAAAGAAGTTATTTCTGTTTTGAAAATGTTTCTAAAAACCTGTTTTGCTTTGTCCTTATGGGGTATTGTGTGTAGATTGCTGGGGATATATATTGTGGCAAACCTCTTCAAGGTTAGGAGCGTTTGTCACAAATTAAGTGGTAAACTGTCACCAAATCACCCAAGAATGAGAGTTCTTTCGAACAGGACAGTACCTGTGTGTTTGTTTCTCCGTCCTGGTCCACCCAAGCCGTAGGCGAGGTCAAGGATAGCAGAGTTCGGTACACAAATCGGGTTCTTGGTAGGTACAGGTCCAAACGCCAACAGGTAAGTCCAAACAATCCAGCTCATACACGGTAAATCCATTCAATCTCTATTGTCTCTTTCTCTATTGTTCATAGATCCTTCCAGCACTCTCTCTCCCTCTTCCTGGTTTTTCTTGACCCTTTATCTGTAGGTCGGCTCCACCTTCTGAGGGTTCCCCTTGCTTCTGGGACTTGTAGTTTTGGCAGTCGGCCATTTTGTGATCTGTAGTTCTGCCAGGGGTGGCCATTTTAGTGATCGGGCAGAGCCCGTTTATTAGTTCTGCTCTCACATACACATTTATCACTCAACCCCCTTCTTTGCCACAATATATATTTTTTTATCCATTTTAGAATAAGGCTGTAACGTAACAAAATGTAGAAAAAGTCAAGGGGTCTGAATACTTTCTGAAGGCACTGTAGATTATGTCAGCGGTATGATCAGGGGCACACAAACCAGACGATTGAGATGGTGTCCCTGAAGTGATTCTGATCATAACTATTTTTTTAACACAATGTCTCCTCCATCATTTCCTATGACCGAAAACAGCTTCTGGACATCAGAACAGCGATCACTATCCTCGATTTGGATGAACATTTCTACTTCAGCAAGTTGGCAGCTCTGGATGTTTTATTAACTTTGGACCAGGCCCTAATCCTCGGGACTCAAAAGAGGAAGTAGCGGTGAAAGAGAGGCAGGCGAAGCGGCATCCTGACGAGACTACATTGGCGAGCAAATAGACCGCCATTGCCCTTTGTTCTATTGGCAAATGTGCAGTCACTGGAGAACAGACTGGATGAGCTCCGTTCAAGGCTATCCTAGCAAGGAGACCTAAAACGATGTTTCTCAGAGTCGTGTCTCAACGAGGACATGGATATATACCTTGCTGGTTTTTCTATGCATCGTCAAGACCGGACAGCAGACTCAGGTAAGACGAAGGGAGGTGTGTGTCTTTGTTAACAGCGGCTGATGCGCAATATCTGATGTTAAGGAAGTCTCAAGTTTTTGCTCGCCTAAATCAAAATATCTCATGATAAGCTGCAGACCTTACTATTTACCAAGAATAACACCCCAACACACACATACACACAAACGTGTTATTCCTCGTGTCACAATTTAAATTTTTATTTGATTTTATTATCTTTATCTCTGTATTGTCAGAAAATGACCCTTAAGTAAGCATTTCACTGTTAGTCTACACCAGTGTTAACGAAGCATGTGATTTTGGGGGGGAGGGGGAGCACAGTGGCGCAGCGGTCTAAGGCACTGCATCTCAGTGAAAGAGGCGTCACTACAGTCCCTGGTTTGCATCCAGGCTCTATCATATCCGGCCGTGATTGGGAGTCCCATAGGGCGGCGCACAATTGGCTCAGCATCGTCCAGGTTTGGCTGGGGTAGGCCGTCATTGTAAATAAGAATTTGTTCTTAACTGACTTACCTAGTTAAATAAAGGTTACAATTAAAAGAAGCAAAGAAAATTACCTAGGTAAATAAAGTGGAGCCATGGGAGGTAGTTCCAGTCTGTGTCTGCCCCTGTCTGTTGAGGACGGAAGAGGAAGTGCGTCATAACTAAAAACTAAAATAATAGGGACAATAACAAAGTTGGAGAGGCGGGGGTGGGGGAGTGTGATGGTGTTGGCAGGCCTTTAGCCAGCGGCACAACTGGAGAAAATCAATAGGGGGGACTCATGGTCTTCTGGACTTAGCACTGAGAGGAAAGAGATTGGATTGAAAATGTCTGATGTGTCATCTCGCATCGGGTCAGATAGGGACAAAGGTGGTTCTTCTCAGATCTGTCCTAAAAACTGTCCTATTCAAGAGATCCCTGATGCAAAATGATGTACCTTACATAGCACAGACCTCAAACAGACTGTGGACTGTCCTGATAAACTTCAGTCCGCCTGAACATTCACAAAATATGTCCACTGATCTCTCTCTGACCTTTCTCCTCAGCTCCCTCCACCAAGAGGGGAATTCACAGTCACTTCAGCTGGGATCTAAAATAGACAATAGTGAATTAATTAGTTCCTGGGCATCATAATAATTACTCATCTAATACATTTGCCAGATATCCTGCTTCCATCCCAGTTCAAGGAAGCGGTTTGGTACAGGTTTTGTGGTTATTGGCACCAAAGGCCTCTCTCACACAGTCACAGAAAGATATATATATATATATATATATATATATAGAGAGAGAGAGAGACAGAGAGAGAGAGATGAGAGAAAGATGGAGAGAAACTCAGAGGGAGAGAGAGGGGGTTGATCGAGAGGAGGAGGGAAAGATTGAGAGAGGCAGCGAGGGACCCAGAGAGAGAGAGAGTGCAGGGCTGGAATGTTCCTTTAATTAACATGTCTGAAACGGCCCAGAGTTCTGGAGCTGCTCTCTCCTCTGTCATGCTTCAGTGCTGGCAGGCCCGAGGAGGCAGGAGTGAGCGCTCTAAGGACCCCACACTGGTGTAGACCTTACCATGAAATGCTTACTTACGAGCCCTTAACCAACAATGCAGCATTTTAAAAAAGTAAGTAATTTGCTTAAGAAATTAAAGGAAAAATAGCAACACAATAAAATAACAACAACGAGGCTGTACATTACGGGTGGAATTTTGGTATTTTATTAGGATCCCCATTAGCGGTTACAAAAGCTGAAGCTAATCTTCCTGGGGTCCAACACAAAACATGAAACATGACATAATACAGAACATTAATAGACAAGAACAGCTCAAGGACAAACCTACATGGAGTACATTTACAGAACACTGTCTATTATTGCTGCTATTGCCTATTATATATCCTGTTGCCTAGTCACTTTACCCCTACCTACAGTTGAAGTTGGAAGTTTACATACACTTAGGTTGGAATCATTAAAACTTGTTTTTCAACCACTCCACAAATTTCTTGTTAACAAACTATAGTTTTGGCAAGTCGGTTAGGACATCTACTTTGTGTATGACACAATATATGTTTCCAACAATTGTTTACAGAGAGATTATTTCACTTATAATTCACTGTATCACAACACCAGTGGGTCAGAAGTTTACATACACTAAGTTGACTGTGCCTTTAAACAGATTGGAAAATTCTAGAAAATGATGACATGGCTCTAGAAGCTTCTGATAGGCTAATTGACATCATTTGAGTCAATTGGAGGTGTGCCTGTGGATATATTTCAAGGCCTACCTTCAAACTCAGTGCCTATTTACTTGACATCATGGGAAAGACCTCAGAAAAAAATTGTAGACCTCCACAAGTCTGGTTCATCCTTGGGAGCAATTTCCAAATGCCTGAAGGTACCACGTTCATCTATACAAACAATAGTATGCAAGTATAAACACCATGGGACCACGCAGCTGTCATACCAGGAAGCTCAGGAAGGAGACGCGTTCTGTCTCCTAGAGGTGAACGTACTTTGGTCCGAAAAGTGCAAATCAGTCCCAGAACAACAGCAAAGAACCTTGTGAAGATGCTGGAGGAAACAGGTACAAAAGTATCTATATCCACAGTAAAACAAGTTCTATATCAACATAACCTGAAAGGCCTCTCAGCAAGGAAGAAGCCACTGCTCCAAAACCGCCATAAAAAAGCCAGACTATCAGACTTGCAACTGCACATGGGGACAAAGATCATACTTTTTGGAGCAATGTTCTCTGGTCTGATGAAACAAAAGTAGAACTGTTTGGCCATAATGACCATTGGTATGTTTGGAGGAAAAAGGGGGAAGCTTGCAAGCCGAAAAACATAATCTCAACCGTGAAGCACAGGGGTGGCAGCATCATGTTGTGGTGGTGCTTTGCGGCAGGAGGGACTGGAGCACTTCACAAAATAGATGGCATCATGAGGAAGTAAAATGATGTGGATATATTGAAGCAACATTTCAAGACATCAGTCAGGAAGTTAATGCTTGGTCGCAAATGGGTCTTTCAACTGGACAATGACCCTAAGCATTCCAAAGTTGTGACAAAATGGCTTAAGTGACTCTCAAACCCAGATCCGGGAGCGTAATCATCGCCTGACACTAATTAGCATAACGCAACGGACTTAAATCTTCCTAGAAAATCTTCCTAGTCATGAAAATCACAAATGAAATATATTGAGACACAGCTTAGCCTTTTGTTAATCACACTGTCATCTCAGATTTTCAAAATATGCTTTACAGCCAAAGCTAGACAAGCATTTGTGTAAGTTTATCGATAGACTAGCATAGCATTATGCCTTGCTAGCAGCAGGCAACATTTTCACAAAAATAAGAAAATAAATCAAATTAAATAATTTACCTTTGAAGAACTTCGGATGTTTTCACTCAGGAGACTCCCAGTTAGATAGCAAATGTTCCTTTTTTCCAAAATATTATTTTTGTAGGCGAAATAGCTCCGTTTGTTCTTCACGTTTGGCTGAGAAATCGACCGGAAAATGCGGTCACTACAACGCCAAACTTTTTTCCAAATGAGCTCCTTAATATCGACAGAAACATGGCAAACGTTGTTTAGAATCAATCCTCAAGGTGTTTTTCACATATCTATTCGATAATATATCCACCGGGACAATTGGTTTCTCATTAGAATCGATTGGAATAATGGCTACCTCTGTACTTTACGCAAGATTTTCTGCGGGAGCCATCATGTGACCACTTGCTCAATGCGGTCCCGTACGGCTATTCTTCAACATAAATGCGTAAAAATACGTCACAATGCTGTAGACACCTTGGGGAATACGTAGAAAGCGTAAGCTCATTCGTAGCCCATTCACAGCCATATAAGGAGTCATTGGCATGCAGCTTTCAAAATATGGGGCACTTCCTGATTGGATTTTTATCTGCGTTTCGCCTGTAACATCAGTTCTGTTATACTCACAGACAATATCTTTGCAGTTTTGGAAACGTTAGAGTGTTTTCTATCCAAAGCTGTCAATTAGCGTGTGCAAGCAAGGAGGCCTACGAACCTGACTTAGTTACACCAGCTCTGTCAGGAGGAATGGGACAAAATTCACCCAACTTATTGTGGGAAGGTTGTGGAAGGCTACCCGAAACGTGACCCAAGTTAAACAATTTAAAGGCAATGTTACCAAACACTAATTGAGTGTATGTAAACTTCTGACCCACTGGGAATGTGACGAAATAAATAAAAGCTGAAATAAATCATTCCCTCTACTATTATTCTGACATTTCACATTCTTAAAATAAAGTGGTGATACTAACTGACCTAAGACAGGGCATGTTGTTTCCTCCAGCATGTCAGGAATTGTGAAAAACTGAGTTTAAATTAATTTGGCTAAGGTTTATGTAAACTTCCGACTTCAACTGTTTATGTACAGTACATAGCTACCTCAATTCAGTGGTGGAAAAAGAGCCCAATTGTCATGCTTGAGTAAAAGTAAAGATACCTTAATGTAAAATGACTCAAGTTAAAGTGAAAGTCACCCAGTGAAATACTACTTAAGTAAAAGTCTAAAAGTATTTGGTTTTTAAATATACCTAAGTATCAAAAGTAATTGTAATTAGTAAATATACTTAAGCATCAAAAGTAAAAGTAAAAGTATAAATTATGTTAAGAAAACCAGACTGCACAATTTTCATGTTTTCCACCATAATTTGCTAATAAATTCATTAAAAATCCTACAATGTGATTTTCTCTGGATGTTTTTTCTCATTTTGTCTGTCCTGGTTGAAGTGTACCTATGATGAAAATTACAGGCCTCTCTCATCTTTTTAAGTTGGAGAACTTGCACAATTGGTGGCTGACTAAATACTTTTTTGCCCCACTGTATATAGATGGATGGATGGATAGATAGGTGGATGGATGGTGCACTGGTTGTCTACATGATAAAGAGTGAAGCAATAGTGTGTTATAACAGAGTACTTATTTTATTACTGGTCCCAGAACCAAATGGAGTAACTGGCCAGACCAGCACGCAGACAAGACTTGTTCTGGGTGCCCAGATTCATTCTGTACCAACCACACACAGTGCAGAATGAGACATGATGTGGAAACATTTCTACATGTTTTCAAATGCTTTTGTCTCAAAATAAACTTAAGGTGTCAGAAAGTGAATGTGACTGGGAGCAGTGTTGTTATTATTCCCAGGGAGTGAACTCACGCTAACCCTGCCACAGCAGGCACTTGTCAGAGTTGACTGCAATGTGTGTTTGTCTAGGACAAAAGTAAGAACCACTGTATGAGAGTGGCACTTTTAATATGACTGTATTATATGAGATTTAAAAGATGCAGATAAACCCGACTAAAGAAAACAGAAGACAGCTGGCTTGCAGGAAGCATAACTTACAACAGAACAGGTGATAGATATGAATATAGATATAAAAAGCTAGTTAATAGCCCATGTCAACTGTGTTGGAGTGCCTTTGGAATGTTCTTTCACAGTTTCATAAGACACTACTCAAATATCAATAGATCTTCATATCTATGTAGAAGGGAGAGTGTTTTCATAAAGCCCTGGATGACAGTCATTATGACGTTCCTGTCTTTTGTGAATAGGAATTTCATTTTAGAACGTTGGCGGGTCCATTGGAAGTTGTGCATTATAATGCATTAGGCATACAGTATCTCATAAGGCATTGTACATGTGCTTATAATGCATTATGAAGGCTGTATAGGAAGTGTTAATATTTTTAATTTCTGCACTGACTCTATGCACACACATACCTAATTTGCTCACACGTGACACACACATTCATACTGACTCTATATACACACATACACACACACACACACACACACACACACACACACACACACACACACACACACACACACACACACACACACACACACACACACACACACACACACACACACACACACACACACACACACACACACACACACACACACACACACACACACACACACACATACACACACACACACACACACACACTGCTACTACTCTGTTTATCATATATCCTGATACCTACATGTAGTCATCTTACCCCTATACATATCTACCTCTACCACTCCAGTATCCCTGCACATTGTAAATATGGTACTGGAACTGACCTGTGACAATAAAACAATGAAACATGTATCACATCACAAACGGCAGGTAAGATCAGTACGCTTTAATAAGATATCAGTGCAGAAATACGTCTTCTTATTGGGTTCAGTTCCCCATACAGTAATAACAAAAATAATAACAATATAATAATGTCAATATGAATTCAATATAAATCATAGGATCATCTAAAACAGTGGTTCCCAACCAGGGGTACTAGGACTCCTGGGGGTACTTGGCCTATCCACAGGGTTACTGGTAAAATGCACATGAGACCATAGGGTTACTGGTAAAATGCACATGAGACCATAGGGTTACTGGTAAAATGCACATGAGACCATAGGGTTACTGGTAAAATGCACATGAGACCATAGGGTTACTGGTAAAATGCACATGAGACCATAGGGTTACTGGTAAAATGCACATGAGACCATAGGGTTACTGGTAAAATGCGCATGAGACCATAGGGTTACCGGTAAAATGCACATGAGACCATAGGGTTACTGGTAAAATGCTCATGAGACCATAGGGTTACTGGTAAAATGCACATGAGACCATAGGGTTACTGGTCAAATGCACATGAGGGGGTACTTCAGTGTTACTCCGGGCAGAGCAGTTGGTGGTACGGTAACCAAAAAAGGTTGGAAACCACTGATCTAAAATAACTATAAGACATCCACAAATGTAATGGATAAAAGCAGAACATATCCCAAGGAAAAAACAACCCTCATTATATTTAGTAGCCTAGAATGCTGATATTGTCTTTAAAGAGGACGAGAACTGAGATTGTTCAATTATTCATATTTGTATGTTTACTTTTTGGGCCCTTCAAGTGTCACAGTAGCTACAGCTAGGACTGGTGGATAGCCTTCCTTCTGCAATTACCATTTTGGGACTTCCCTCTAGCCTACTCATTTCACATACAGGAGCCCAATTTAGGCCACACCCCATCTGCAGTTCCATCTGACATCCCAGCCTCCTCTCCGTCAGGAACAGGAGCGGGGCCAGCCTCCTCTCTGTCAGGAACAGGAGCGTGGCCAGCCTCCTCTCCGTCAGGAACAGGAGCGCGGCCAGCCTCCTCTCCGTCAGGAACAGGAGCGCGGCCAGCCTCCTCTCCGTCAGGAACAGGAGTGCGGCCAGCCTCCTCTCCGTCAGGAACAGGAGCGCGGCCAGCCTCCTCTCCGTCAGGAACAGGAGCGGGGCCAGCCTCCTCTCTGTCAGGAACAGGAGCGTGGCCAGCCTCCTCTCCGTCAGGAACAGGAGCGCGGCCAGCCTCCTCTCCGTCAGGAACAGGAGCGCGGCCAGCCTCCTCTCCGTCAGGAACAGGAGCGGGGCCAGCCTCCTCTCTGTCAGGAACAGGAGCGTGGCCAGCCTCCTCTCCGTCAGGAACAGGAGCGCGGCCAGCCTCCTCTCCGTCAGGAACAGGAGCGCGGCCAGCCTCCTCTCCGTCAGGAACAGGAGTGTGGCCAGCGAGGCAGAGAACTTAATCTCTATCTAACTTTGGTTTTCTTCTAATGCTTAGAATTCAAGTAATAACGAGACATTTAATCTCATATAAGTTTAATATAACAAATGCAAAGCATGGGACTTTTGCTTGCTTTTACATGTTAAATACTGCATATCTGGGGGTTTTAGACAGAGCATATAGGGACCAAAACCAGATACTTGTCAACTAACAGAGTGGTCTGATCTAACTATCTGTAATTTGTCATTGTTCCCACATAATAAATAAACACATACAATTATACATCCTAACATTTTATCCTTGTGTTTAATTTATCTGGGATGTGGGTCATTTGAGGAAACGTCCCACATTCCATTCACTTTGGCTCAACGAAAACAAGGAGCATATTTTCTCATGTCTTTGGAGGAACTCACTGTGTCGATATATTTCCATTAACAGTGGAAGCAATGTTTTGTCTTGGTTAGAATGTGCTAGAGTTGACAAGGTGGCTAAACTTGGCAGGGATGTACCTTAAAATGAACGTGGGAGGGAAAGAGAAAGAGCGAGAGGGATGAGAGGGGGGGGGGGGGGGGGAGCGAGAGAGCGAGACCGAGAGAGAGAGAGAGATGAGCTGACTACTGAGTGAAGTAGCGTGTGAAGAGATCAGTGCATCAGTGGGCAGGCTGAGCAGGATGTATCCCTCTCTGTCAGTCACAGTTCAGCACCACAGTCCCTCTCTATCTGTCCCTCAGTTCTCCATCTCACTTCTATCTCCGTCTCTGTCTCATAGCTCTATCACCACCTGCATCTGTTTCAACAGGTTTCAACAGGTATCTGCCGCCCATTTCTCTAAGTCTATATTTAACTATTGCGCCATCTAACCCAGAAATAATCTTAGATTCAATTTAAATTTGGAGATTTTTGTATTGACAAAACATGTTCTACCAAGCTGTCAAGGGAAGTGCCTGAGTATTTGATATTGACCATTAGTCTTTAAAGTGTTTAGTGTATCACCCTCACTAATTTAACACCCTCTACACCACATTACAGCCTCTGGTTTCTTATTAACAACCTAAACCCGCATTAAATCAACACAGTGCCAGACACATAGGTCGACGTGCTGAATCTGATTCTTTATCTTTCTAGAATTCTCTCCTTTAGAGCGTCTCTCCGTTTGGACTGGACTTCTAATTACATCTACTCAACATACTGGATCTGACACTAGAGCTCTCCAAGCTAAACATCTGGATTTGTATAGGCTAGTGTAGTTTTATAGGACAATCTACTGTACGTCTACGTCTACAATCTGTGCATTTTGAAGGGCATAACACTGGGCTGAATCAACATTGGGACAACCTTAAGGCAATGTTAAGGCACATCATGTCTGTTATGAATCACCTTTAAAGACAATCTCAGCAAGAAAAATGAATAATAGCATCAAAATACAGTGTTACTGAAAGTGGATCCATGAAACATATAAAGTTGCCTCTACAAATGCAAGATGGTTATATCTATAAAGCACCATCACCTGTTTAGATACTGTTGAAAGATATTACTTTTGTGTCAATTTCTTTTGTTTACAATATTCAAAATGCTACATGTCAAAAGTGGAACTTAGAAAATGTTATCGTTTTTTCCCTCTCCATTTTCTTTTTTCTTTAAAGCGCAACAACAGATCAGTACTGGCCTGCTAACAATTTCATTATACTTGTGCATACACTCTGGAAAAAACAAAAAACAAAACAGACACCAGCACTATGGAGTAACATCTAAAACACAGGAATACAATCTGCATCTACTGGGTAGATAAGACAAAGTACCAAGGCACATAAACACTAAAACACTATCTTGACATTATAGTAGAAACTTTATAGCTTCTGTCTTTAAATACATATATGTGTGTACGAAGCTAAATTCAAACTTTTAAGTGGTCACCACACAAAGACAAAGACCTAAAAATGAGAATGAAATAGAAAGAAAGAGAATACAGAAAAAGAGTCTCAATGTCAATAGCGAGTTGCCATCTCTTAAACTAAGGAAGTGTTCAAATCCACAGGCGGCTCCCGGCATTATACCTAAAGGAGGACATTGCCATTGGCTACACGGAGTCGCATTAAGAAAAATCCCATGCAACCTTGTTTACAACTTGTTTACAAGTTCAAACACTGGAATGCGATATTTAATTTACACCTCGATTAGGCTGATAGAAATCCTAATTATTTAGTTTAATGATTCTCAATTTGAGTGTCATGTAATTTCTATATAGCCTAGACTTACTCATTCTGAACTTGTAATGCGAGTGGGACCGGTGTGGCTTCGTGACAATGACCACACGAGCAACGTCTCTTACTTAACAGCTGCAACGCAGTTAAACCTGCGACACGGCTAAAACGCCAGCTGTGCGGGTGTCGGCTATCACTGGTTAACGCTTGATCTTAGTGAATCTAGGCCACAGGTGGCTGCTGGCACCTTTATTGGAGTGAATGGGCTCATAGTAATGGCTGGAATGAAATGAATGAAATGGTATTGACACATCAAACACATGGTTTTATTGTGTTTGATACCATCTCATTCACTTCATTACAGTCATTATTATGAGCCGTCCTCCCGTCACCACCCTCCTGTGATCTAGGCCAAAGTCTCTCTGATTCTGATATGACTTCTAATGCCATGAAAAAGGTACCAAAAATAGCACTCTCCTCCCTATGTTGGGGGCACGCTCTGATTTGACCAATCAACTTCATGGCAAGCACTGTAACTATCCAGTGAGCTCACACTGAGGGAACAATAGAAACATGCAAACAGACACCAGTGACTGAAGGAAACTAGACAGTAAGGAATGGGGAAAGGGTAGTAAAAGAACAACAAAAACGTTTATTTAAAAAAAACCTGGATGTTATGCTTACATTCGGTGAAGTTTAATCTGGATTTCAGACTGTTTTGTTTGTTAGTGTGTCTATGACAGCGTCGTACAGACAGACAGACAGACAGACAGACAGACAGACAGACAGACAGACAGACATGGTGAAAGAAGAAAAGTAGGCTACAGATCACACAATTGGGAGGACAGAATAGAGCTTGGGAACACTGAAACAGATCAAATCGTTTAACAGAAATAGACTAATAACTAAGAATTATACACGTATATAATTTATGATGATAAAGACAACAAAAATAGAACAGAAGCCACACGTTTTTCTAATGATACATAGGGGCAGTAGGGTGGATGGATGAGGAGGAGGCAGGGTATGTGTGGCTTTGACGATGAAACAGGTTTGTATGGGGCTTGGTATGGTAGGGTGGGTGGGTGGGGCATGGTGGAGTAGTACTATGTTAGATGTGCCAGGACGTTAGGACAGGGGAGGCGGCTTGGCTGAGGTGTCAGTCAGTGTTGTAGAGATGTGTTAGTCTAGGGTGTATTGGCTAAGACTATTGGAGGGTAAGGATGGGTAGAGGTGAGGTTGGTGAGGGCTATGTCTAGGTAGGGTAGGGTAAGATAAAGTACGGGAGGGGGTATATGTCTGCGTCTCGGAGGTCTGGTCCAGGGCTGGGTAGGGTAGGTGGGTGGGGGAGTAGGGGGTGTAGTGCTGGGTCTAGGTGGCCTTGTCCAGGGGAGGGTAGGGTAGGGGAGTAGGGGGTGTAGGGTTGGGTCTAGGTGAACTGGTCCAGAGGAAGGTAGGGTAGGGGAGTAGGGGGTGTATGGCTGGGTCTAGGTGGCCTGGTCCAGAGGGGGGTAGGGTAGGGGAGTAGGGGGTGTAGAGCTGGGTCTAGGTGGCCTGGTCCAGGGTAGGGAAATGCAGTAGAGGGTGTAGGGCTGGGTCTAGGTGGCCTGGTCCAAGGCTCTCAGTAGGTCACTGCCCTGCAGCAAGTGCAGGTTGCCTTGGAGAGGGACATTGACCTCGCAGTCGTAGCGGGTGAGCTCTGGCAGACAATAGGTCTCAAAGGACGGGCCCAACAGCCGACTGGCAACCCCTACACACACAACAAACATGTAGACAGTCCATTAGTAGGGAGGAAATGGCTTTGGGGCAAAAGCCAATCAACCTTCATCTGAGGAGGACAGTCAATTGACTATGGTGCCAAGTCATGGAAAAGGACTGTGATTACAAAACCAAGGATATTATTTGTCCAAATCAATTTCTAAAAATAGATTTGAACATGTTGTTTCATCATTGCCTAAATCCCCACGTGAACATTAACATATTTTCTTTGCCTCTGGCCAACTGGTTGCTACTAGTTTGACCAGTCAATCTTTTAAATGACGTACGACACATGGGAGTTGCATTAGAATGGAAATAAAAATGCCAGGCTTACCCTCTGTTTTGGGAGAGGGCAGCATACGGTATTCTCTGTAGTTGCACCACTGTTCGGGGAAGGCTTTTTTAGGTGCACTGTTTCCACATCCTGGATACTGGGACTTCCTGTGCCGTTGAAGGGGGCTGAGACACTGGTCAACACCCCCATGTATGCACATACCTTTATCTGTAAAAGAAAGAGGAAGAGAGATATTAAGATGAGTTCAATATTGCTATATTTTCTCTACTATGGTTTTTACTATAAGTGATATTTGGCATTTTGGTTTGCACACTGTATGTCCCACATTGTCCACCATCCAGTACCTGCCAGTGAGCTGGTGCTGAGAGATCTATCCAGGATGGCACAGCTTTCATTCCTCATCCTCTTCCACATCATCTCTGATGGCGTACTCAGGGTGGAGTCACCCTGATAAATGCAAAAACAGACACACATTACAGTCGAAAACTTTGTCAGTCTGTAGTTTCCGCATCTAATACAACTCTCATGAAATATTTAACAGTGAGCACACACAAACTGAATACACACATCATAGCCTACGGTCATAAATCAGTGAGAGGGTATACGTACCACTGCCATTTGCGTGAAGGAACGCTTGAAGTTGTTGGCTATGGCGATTCTAGCAGGACTCATGTCTCTGTAGGCCTGGACAAAGTTCTCCATTGACCTGCAGAAGAACATCACATTACTTCACCATCTTTGTAGATCAACTCTAGCTTTAACAACCATCAGTACAGGAACTGAATTCAATCAGTAGGACAGACACACTGAAGGTCCACTACAGTACCTCTGCTTGTGCATCCTGTTGACCGGCATGTTCTGACATGAGTTGCTTCCGCCCATGGCGTCCACTTGTTGTTGGTAGTGTAACGGGGGATCGGGGGGCCACTGCAGGTTCTGACGTCCGCCCATGGAGGACAAAGGGGTGCTGGCTAGGGTGTGGTAGGGGGTGATCTGTGCAGGGCCTGTGTAGGGCAGAGTAGGCCTGGAGTCCATGGGGCTTATTTCACTGTGGTTGGGGCCTCTCTTGTCTCCTGGGGCCCACTTGGCGGGCTGGTAGTGGGCAGACTGTGGGGATCCCAGGGGCTGGAAGAGACTGGCGATGTTGCTGAACCCGTTCTGTGTGGTGCGGTGTCCCATTTGGTCAGCGGCCCCCTCGGTGCCTCCAGGGGCCTCTTCAGTAATGATGGGGTGGAGTTGGAAGTCTTCTCCGTCCATGGGGATGTAGGGAGCCAGGGTCTCCAGATCCAAATCACTCAGGACCGACTGAGAGGGTCACATCAAATCAAACTTCTGAAGTGCATTATGACATTGCAAGACAAAAAGTGTCCAACATTCAGTCAGACCAGAAAGCAACCCCACTGCACACTTTGGTTAAAGGGCAATTCCACCACTTTCAACCCCATTTTCATTATCTCCAACACAATACCAGTGTCTACATATGTTAAAACGGTACATTTCTATGTTAAGCATAAGAAATATAAAGTTGAAGTTGAAAAGATTTGAAAGAACAGTGATTTTCTAACACTATGAGATTGGCGGTGACAAAGGGACGCAAGAAAACACCCCCATCCAGCTAGAAACACACTGCAGGTTTTTAAAATCACTTTTTCTTACTTTTAATCTCACACTGGTTGAGTAGTGGGTCTGTGAAGTGCCAGTGAAACTGACCTGGGTGCTGCCGGGGCTCTTGGGCCCCTCTGTGTCCAGAGCAAAGAGCTTCTCAGTCAGCTCTACCTTCAGGTCACTCTCTCTCTCGCTGTAGTAATCCCCTGGGCTGCTGGGCTGTACCCACAGAGAGGAGGGAGAGTGGGAGACCAAGAGAGAGAGACCAAGAGACAGAGAGAGGACGTGACATGACAAAAGCTCCATTGAGCCCTGAGTAACTAGTGACCACTGCTTATTCCAACCATCCACCCCCTCCATTCTCACCACACTCTGCCCCCTGTCCCAAACACCCAGGATCCGTGCCCACACCATCACACATGCACACACACGCACAAACAAGCGCACACATGGTGACAAACACACACATTGTGACACACACTTAGGCTACACACACACAAACACACAAGCGTACCAAAACACAATACATAAGCCATGAGTCACATTCATTTGCAGTGGAAGAAAAACTGGTAATGAAGGCTTGGTGTTGGTGAATGAAGTAGTAGATGACAGAAGAATGATAGAAGAGTGAAAAAGGACACCAGGGACAGTAGCAGCTACATACCGTGGAACAACTGCTCAGGCTAGGGGGGGCAGTGCTGGGGGTGGCACTGCCTGGTGTGGGGTTCTGGGGCAGTGAGAAGGTGGCAGCCATGTGGTTGGACATGTCTCCTGCCGGGCAGGGCTTGTGGGCATCACTGCCCCAGCCCTGGGGGGCCGGAGGGGGCATGGGAGACATCTTGGGGTAAAGAGGAGGATGAGGCTCCTCAAACGGTGGCCTTCCTGTAGGACACAATCATATAAACAGTAGATGGTTAATATTCCTGTTTTCATAGAACTTAGGCCATTACCTTAAACTAGAAATGGTCTAATCTTGTCCACCAGCCGGCTGTCTCTCTGTAGAACCGTCTGGTTTCACATTGCCTCAGAACCGGACTTGACTGGTCTATGGCTGGAGCGGACGAAACAACCTCTGTTTTTAATTGTCTGATCTGTCAGTCCATCACCATCTAGCTTAACTCATTGTGGACTTCAAAGTGTGATCAGCGTAAGTGATTTAAACAAGAAAGTTTGGAAAATCTGAAAGTACGCATCTTAGAAATAGTTTTCACATAGATGTACTTTATGCGCCAGCAATTGGAGTCTGGGGACGACGTTAGAGAAGGCATAACTATAACTAAATGTTTAACTTCTACCATATCATGTGACATGGAGCATGACATTGGGGAGATGTATTGTAGTAATGGGATGATATGGGTATAGTTAGGGGGAAATGGACAGTATAACGGAAGATATTGGTATGGTTAGGGAGACATCTAAAGCAGAATGGGAGATATTGGGGAGTGTTCTGACCAAAGTCAAGGGTGATGATGGCGTCTCCAGGTGTGGGAGCCAGCTGAGCAAGGTCTTCTGGCTCCTCTTTGAGTTTGGTGAACAGGGTCTTGATGGGCTCCGCGGCCACCGCAGCACCACTCTGGGTGAAGAAACTGTTCATGTGGTGTGGCTTGAACAGAGACTCAGTCTGGTCCATGGAGAAGATCATGGACTTGTTCTCCACGTCACTAAAAAACACACAGAGAGACAGAGGGATACCTCAGGGATGTGTTATGTTACCACCAGATTTGACGACTAAAATGAAGCTACTGTCATACTGTAATCTCACATTTGAACCAGCAGCCTTCCACAATCACTTTCTCCCCCCAATATTGTACATAATGGGCCAGTTTCCTGGACACCGGTTAGGCCTAGTCCTGGACTCAAAAATAATTTCAATAGAGGACCTCCAGTGAAAAAACATGCTATTTCATCCAGGAGTAGGTTGATGGTCTGAGAACCTCAGATTAATGGGCCCTATGTTCTGTTTCTGCTTGTTCTTTGACCCTACCTGAGGACGTAGTTGACACAAACGATGCACTGCGGCTGGGAATTCCGGCTGTTGTAGATGACTGTGCCCTGGGTCTCAACCCACACGTAGCCTCCATGTTTGGCCAGCATTCGATACTGTCCACTCACTGCCTGACCTTTACTGCACACTGTACAGAGAGAGAGAGAGAGAGAGAGAGTCAGTATAAAACTAGCTGGATGGAGGTGAAAAGAAGAGCAACTCAGAGAGCAAATAGCAGAGCAAAGAGGAGAGAGATTCAGGTCAGGGCAACACTAAGAACGAGGGTGAAGAAGAGAGAGATTCAGGTCAGGGCAACACTAAGAACGAGGGTGAAGAAGAGAGAGATTCAGGCCAGGGTAACACTAAGAACGAGGGTGAATAGGAGAGAGATTCAGGCCAGGGTAACACTAAGAACGAGGGTGAAGAAGAGAGAAATGTAGGGGTGAGGAGAGATAGAGAGATAGATAAGTATCAGGAGAGAGAAGGAGGGGATGGCCTAGCTGCTGTCCTCAGTGTGGGTTGGCCCAGGCCCAGGACTGGCGTGGGAAAGCAGCAGGCCTGGGGTCGTAGGGTTCATCCTAGGGCAGGATTAGAGCGAGTAAATACAGACCAGAGCATTTGCTGCTCTATTGGCCAGTCACGTTGCCGCAGAGACCAGGCCCAGCCTGGCCGTCTGTGTCTCTGGGCCGGAAGGGGGCCACATAGAGAGGCTATTCTCTGGAGGAGAGGCTGGCTGCCCAGTGCATTCAGTCTGCTAGGGCTAACCACACCACTGATAGATGGATGCGGTTTCATAGACTGTAACAAGGAGCTTGGAGCTCACTTGATGTGTTGAGAGTAGAGCTACCACAACTAGGATGTAAACAAACACACACAAACATAGAGGGGTACACACACATACACACACTCCCACCACCACACAAGCCAACAGAACTGTCCCTGCTCCAGGTAGATTTGCTTTCAGCGAACAACACAACCCAGACCCTGGCTTGTTTTTCTCTCCTTTTCCCCTCTCTCCTGTTACAGAGAGAGGCTTTTAATGATGTGTAAATGTCACTGGGGGACAGAAGCCATCCCACTGGAGGGCCTCATTACAGGGGCAATGTGGGACACCTGGTCCCCTGTCATCACAGACGCCCTGCGCTCCTCTTATCTCCCCCGTCACAGGTCAGCCCTAATGGGATTGAAGACATCTTAATACCGGCCCAGGTCCACAGAGCCTCACTAATGTAATAAGGCCTGTTTTGAATTATAGTCATAACTCACACATGCATCTGAAATGTAATTTGGCTGAGAGAGAGAGGGGCCTAGTGGAGTTTAGATGTGATGTGAGGGTGTTGTGTGTGAGGTGGGCTGGGGGCTGATCTCTGTGTTAGAGAAGCTGGTGGACGTCAACATGGATTGGGTTTCATCTCTGGGCTGGTAAAATCAATACATATACATAAACAGAGAAGGAGGGATGGGGATATAAATCTACAGGGATTTGAAGACAGCCTGTTACAAGTATCACAAACATTTTTTAAAAAACTGTTGTTTCGTTTAAGGCAACAATCTAAAAACGATGAAGTGGATTAATGGTTTTAATGAAATGCAGAGAAAGGGAGCTCAGTACCGGTCTCCTATAGACTGAATGAGGTGCTGCTCTGACACTGTAAAGTCTTGTGTCTTGTTCCCCCCTACACTAGTGACACCGGAGAGCTTGGGAACCAGGCCGCAGCGTCTAAGACTGGACCATCCACCCAGTTCTCTAAGAACCAGCTCTGCTAGATATATTCTCTCTCTCTCTCGCTCTCTCTTTTATTCTCTCCCTCTCTCTTTTTTAGCAGGCTCACATGTTGTGGCTATTAGAGTCCCTATGTAGGAGTAATTCATTAAGTACGGGCCTAGGGCTAAGAGACTGCTTTTTCACAACAGAACTGGGGGGATATTGTGTGTGTGTGTGTGCGCGTGTGCCTGCGAGAGCAATTGTATACGTATGTGTTAATATGTGTGTGAGTGTGTAAATGTGTGTGTAGCTAACTGAGGTTCATACAGAGCTTTACCAGGGAGAGAAGAGGAGATTTAAGGTCATCAACACATGGATGAGACATTTCCCCCCACTTCAAAATCATTCTATCTGTTGTCAGGCTTTGAGTGAAGAGTCAGCATGCTCTTTGTCATCCCTGAGTTAAGGAGTCAGCATGCTTCAGTTCGGCTGGTGGCTAGCCAAAGTCGGCTAGGCGAACTGAACGGGTGTGCTCGCATACTCCCTTATTAAAAGACCTTCGCTTGTCCAATTTGAGAAGTCAGAGCCAGTATACACTTCTTCAAAATAGTCAGAATTAATCTAAGATAACTGTCATTCATGTTGTATTTTTTTTGCTGAGGAGATCTTAGTGGCACAATTTTACATCTAACAATAAAAAAATGTGCATGAAAACGAGTCGTCACTCATTGAATGGTGACAAAGATTTTATTGAAGAATCCCTACAGTTGACCAATCACGGATGAAGGGGCGTAGACTTTGGCTGCAGAACTTCGGCTGGCCTTGAAAAAAATATGTTGTGCCCAACGGCCCGAAAAAACCCTTGCCGAAGTCCAAAATGTCACAGAATGTCGTCATAATATATACACAAACTCTTCCAAAATGTTTCAGCTGGGAAGCATGCGGATGCGTTTTCAGTGTACTCAGTTTTAGTGTGGACACTCACGGTTCTGGTGGCTCTTGGTGACACTGTCAGAGTCCAAAGCGTGGTAGAACTCATAGACAGAGCGGCCCAGCAGATCTTCAGGACTGTAGCCCATCAGCTCAGTGACTCTGCAACACACAGAAATACAGACACCTGATAACACTGTTCTGTCTCGCTTTTTCCTCCTCTATTTGTCTCTCTCTCTGTCTCTTGCACACATTCACGCACACACAGTGTTGGAGAAACTACTCTAGTTTACCAAGCTACCAAGTACATCACACTGGAAGGAGTTTAGCTACAGTAAAGCTACCCTTAAGAAAAATATAGTTTAACATGAATGAAGTTACTTTGAAAAGTAGTTAACTACATCACAACGATTTAGTGATAAATTATCATATCTTCTATCTGAAATGTCATAGACAAAAAATTGCAAGAACAGATTACTCTGGAGTCAGATGTTAACAGAATGTGTAATTTAATTCTATTAAACACAAGAAGTATGTTTAAAGTGAGAATTAGGTAAATCTGATGCCAAAAAAGAAAGAAAAGGATTGCCTACATATTTTATTTTTGCAAATAAAGTAGTGTGTAGTTACAGTATTTGAATTTAGTTAATCCAATGGGGAGGACGGACTCGTGGTAAGGATGTTCCATTCCATTCATATTTTAGGAAATGGAGTAAAAGCATTGGAAACTCGGATTCCAAAAGCTCGATTGTGGAGGTTATAGGTCATCGACATGGTGGTTACACCAAACTTCAGTATTTCCCTGTTCTGTAGGAGAACTGTACCTCCTTGTCTAATCTAGTGGTTTTGAGTCACTGCACTCAGGTCACTAATCTACAAGGTCCTGTAGCTCAGTTGGTAGAGCAAGGCGCTTGCAACGTCAGGATAGTGGGTTAGATTCCCACCCATATGTAAAATGTATGCACACATGACTGTAAGTTGCTTTGGATAAAAGCGTGTGCTAAATGGCATATATTACAACGCTTGTGAGGATTATTATTTATTTGTGAACTACTCTGAGTATACAAAACATTAGGAACACCTGCTCTTTCCATCACCAGGTGAATCCAGGTGAAAGCTATGAACCCATATTCATGTCACTTGTTAAATCAGTGTAGAAGAAGGGGAGGAGACAGGTTAAAGAAGGGTTTTTAAGCCTTGAGACATTTAGAGGGTGAATACAAAATACTTGAGTGCCTTTGAATGAGGTATGATAGTAGGTGCCAGGCACACCGGTTTGAACATGTCAAGATCTGTAATGCGGCTGGGTTTTTCACGCTCAACAGTTTCCTGTGTGTATCAAGAATGGTCCAACACTCAAAGGACATCCAGCCAACTTGACACAACTGTGGGAAGCATTGGAGTCAACCTGGGCCAGAATCCCTGTGGAATGCTTTCCACACCTTGTAGAGTCCATGCCCTGATGAATCAAGGCTGTTCTGATGGCAAAAGGAGGTGCAACTCAATATTAGGAAGGTGTTCCTAATGTTTTGTACACTCAGTGTGTTAGACAAAGGCCCTCTCTTAGTGGTCCTGGGCTCTTGTCCTGTTGTTATGTAACCCCTGACAGCTGCACCCGGAGGGTTTGTGATGGAGGGAGGAGGTGGGGGGATCTTTGAAGGCCTCTCTATTCTAAACCCATTTCACTAATCACTTCCTGTGGATGAGTTGCAACCAGAGGGGCGTCAGTCAGCTAGCAATCCAGCCAACCAACCAGTCAGCCAGACAGCCAGTCCGCCAGCCAGCTAGCCAACCACGAGCACAGATAAGTCCTCCCTCACTGCATCATACCCACACATAGGTTGTGTTGTTTATGCGATTGAGTGATTTGTGTTTTTACCTCTGAGGGATGTGGGTTTCGGTGTTAAGTACAATAGAGAGCTCTAAACTCTCCCAATGATGCCTGCATAATCTTCAACAAGATGAAGGGGGTTTGGTTTGTGTTTTTACAGGTCAGCCGGTAGACCTCCACTTATTATAAAATCAGAGAAATGTCTTAAAAAGGTAAAACAATGATGCAGACCCTGGATTAATACGTAGTTTCCATGTTGAAATAGCCACAATAATGATGATTGGAAGCTTATGTGCCAAGTCGCCTCAATCATGAAACTTTTCTCTTAGCCTTGCAGGTGCAAAGGGTCAAAATATTCTGACCCAAGCAAGAAGGAACGTTTTGAATGTTGAAGTTTAAATCAACATTACATAAACATTTCTGAGTTCTTTCTCTTATTTTCAGCCTTTCTCCTGTCCTAGGGGGGCGTCCTAAAGCAACCCGTGGCGTGCCAGGTGGGAGCACTGACCAGGACCACTAATGAGCATAATGACGTGCGCCAGGCATCATGGGCCCTCACCTCATTTGCGTAATTGGAGACGATTTGTGCAACGATTAAATTTAACAAAATGCTCCAAAAGTAAAACGGGCCTCTTGTTCGCAGGAAGGTACCCGCTGTTCTCAAAAGGAACCTTTTGTCTTTGCATGAGCGCTTGATCAGATTACAGAAAAACCCGACCGGTGTGGTTTCAAGCAGCGAGGAGGATGGAATGTTTTTCTCTGCCGGTGAGACCAGTTTTGGCTGAAAGATGGCTGCTGTGTCTGTGATGCAGTTGGCCCAGAGGGAACAGCAGACACTCCTAACAGGGACATCAATCATAACGGAAACATGGCAGTAGGACCTGGACTTGTCACTAGTGTCAGAGTTGTCACGGTGACATGGTGCCATGGTTGGCGTGGTGATAGGCGCACAGCGCTCTCTTTGTGTGAAACGCCCTGAGAACATGCTGTGGGTAACTTCTGCCGCTCATTGAAGATGCCGTGCGAGAGGCGTATTTACATGTCGTTCTTCATGTTTTTTCCTATCTGGTCCTGCCAAATCAAACTTCTTCAGTCAGTATATCATTACCCCCAGCCTGTTTGCATGCTTGTGTGTGTTTGTGTATTTTTTGCATAATTTGTCGTTCAGTGACAGCACCTGATTTGGAGTTTTACCAGAGTTTTACCAGTCACTGCAGCTGCTGCTTCTCTTGCCCAGGACCTACACTTTAAATGCGTGTGTATGTGTGAGTTGTACTCTATGTATGAGAATGAAATGGGTACATCATTTATGTATGAGTATGTATTTTAGTCTGTGACTATGCATATATAGAGAGTGAGTGTATGCCTGTGTGTGAGTATGTGATATGGTGTGTGTGTGTGTTCCCTGTTGCTATAGTACTGTAAGTTAACTTTGTGTCCCTGCTGGGAGTGTGTGTCAGTGTGTGTGTGTGTATCTGACAGTGTGTGAGTGTGTGTGAGCGTGTATGTATCTGACAGTGTGTGAGTGTGAGTGAGCGTGTGTGTATCTGACAGTGTGTGAGTGTGAGTGAGCGTGTGTGTATCTGACAGTGTGTGAGTGTGTGTGAGCGTGTGTGTATCTGACAGTGTGTGAGTGTGAGTGAGCGTGTGTGTATCTGACAGTGTGTGAGTGAGCGTGTGTGTATCTGACAGTGTGTGAGTGTGTGTGAGCGTGTGTGTATCTGACAGTGTGTGAGTGTGTGTGAGCGTGTGTGTATCTGACAGTGTGTGAGTGTGTGTGAGCGTGTGTGTATCTGACAGTGTGTGAGTGTGAGTGAGCGTGTGTGTATCTGACAGTGTGTGAGTGTGTGTGAGCGTGTGTGTATCTGACAGTGTGCGTTACCTGTCGTCGCAGTAGGTGAACTTCATGTCCATGCTGTGGCGGCTCAGGAAGGTCTTGCTGTCCAGGGGCGTGTCGATGTTGGAGGGGTGGGGGATGGGCTCACACATCATCACCAGGCAGGTGAGAGGAGGCTCCTTGAACCCACACAGCCCATGAGGGGCGCAACTGTTGTACACCTTCAGGTGGCCAGTGCAGTGCAGAACCTAGGAAAGCAGAGGAGACACACATACTGTATATCAATAATATTCTATATAAAAACGATTAGATGCAACGTCTGATGACACGCCTCAGGATATCATCTCATTGATTCAGTGCGGTCCTATTCTAAATAAACAACACAAAAAATGATTGACTATAAAAAAATAAACAACATGTGTTGTTCATGAGTAGTGATCGCAGTGATCTTGTATCTTCTGTTAGTTCCATGCACTCACTTTCCAGCTGGCTGATTTCAGGTTGACAGTGCGTCCACGGTTTGTCACTGTGCACTTCATCCTCATGAAGAAGTCTCTCTCAGTGCTCAAGGCTTTCCCCTTCTTCCCAGTGCCTGTGAAGAGACATACAAAGATAATTATTGCGGGTTAGCGTTCAAGAATGTGACATTTTCACCTGAATTTTCCAGTCACATGCTTGTGAGATTAAAGTTTGTGTGAGGTCAAGGTTTCGGTTTCTTTACACTCCTCTCTTTACCACCAATGTGAACACAAGCACTGTCCTGTGTTTCTGGAGTAATACCTTGCATACCTGGATCAGCAACTCAGTCCAAAACGGCTGATCATGAAAGCTGTTAGTGGTGACAGCATCACTACATAGTAGCACATTCACCACAGAGTGGCTGCAGCCGAGCTGTTAAACCACAAGGCCAGAGTTCAGCCCTGGGTGGCGTTCTTCAGACACTGGCTGCTAGCCGTGGTGCAAGGCAGAGACTTGTGGGTACAGCTGATAATGACTGTTAAAGGGGGGCACCATGAGGGGTGGCGCTAGGGAAACGCCTGGCATGGATTGCAGTGTGTGTGGACACAACAGCAGCGCACGCTCGTCCACCAACCTTTCCACCCTCCTCTGGCCCCTCCTCTATCAACAGTCCCAGGAAGGGGCCCTAGGAGTCGGCCTACTAGGTCCCTGGTCTGATCACCATGGTGTGGCCCACCCCGGAGCGAGAGAAATGGATTCAATAACAAAAACAACAGAACAGCAGAACACGGGGAGATTAGAGGGGAACTGGGGAGAGACGCAGGGAAAGAGCCAGTGTGTCCATAATATTATTTCTACCATCATTACAGTATTTTCTCTTGGCATGGCAAGACATGGCCGAGATAGCTGTTATTTTAGTGTTATTAAGTAATTATATACAAATTTATTGTCCAACAGCAAGTGTTCATATGGTAGTGGAGTAGTGTTTATAGCCTGGAACATGAAGTTATGTTAACTATTCATTGTGTGTGTGCAATTTTACAACTTCTGATTAACACAATAGGCTAAGGCTGCTATAGAGAACACAGTGTGTGTGTGCGTCCGCCCAGAGACAGTATGGCATTCCATCCTGCCTATCTCAGAGAGCCACTGTGATCCGCTCCTCTCTCCTCTCTTCCTCTCCTCTCGTATCAGTCCAAGTCCCTTGTCCCAGCACACATTCACCATGCACACTTTTCTATCGCTCTGTTGGCGAGCTATAGATTCCACTCTACACGGTCGCTGCATGTTTTGGTATGTGCACGTGTTAATTAAACGACAGTTACGACACACTCTTTCACATGAACAGAGAGAACACGTACCATTTTTCAGACTCAGGTTCTCGCGAATCTCATCGTGGTCGCAGGGGTGGGTGAAGTCAAAGATGCTTTGTCCAGTCAACTCTACCTGTAGACACACACATACGGTGTCACGTCAGCAAGGACACAGACAGTGACAATCATTTGTTACATTGCCAAAGAGACTAGTAACACCTACATTCAGCATTCAATCACAGTAAAGAGGTTATGAAGACTCTGGCTCTCTGAGAGCATTGGTTATAAGAGACATCAGCTGTAAGAAATATAGGAGGTAAAACTGATAGTGTAAAAAGTGGTAGAGGGCCTTCTGTCCTACATAGCTAGGTAGTGCCAAACAGGCCTCTGACAGGGCTGACATTTCACACGGCTATGAGAGACATCACCAGCTACAGCCCATCTCTGTGTGTATGCCTTCCTGTCTGTCTGTCTGTCTGTCTGCTTGTCTGTCTGTCTGTCTGTCTGTTTTTCTGCCTTCCTGTCTGTCTTTTTGCCTTCCTGTCTGTCTTTCTGCTTGTCTGTCTGTCTCCAGGGAGAGAGTACTGGATGCATTGTACATAACAAACAACCTGATTATGTATGATGTTTCAATCATGTAATGTTTCTGCTCACCTGTCTGTCTCTTTGCCTTCCTGTCTGTCTTTCTGCCTTCCTGTCTGTCTTTCTGCCTGTCTGTCTGTTTGTCTCCAGGGAGAGAGTACTGGATGCATTGTACATAACAAACAACTTGATTATGGATGATGTTTCAATCATGTAATGTTTCTGCTCACCTGTGTTAAGCCCATGAACTTGTTGATGTTTTCTGAGAGGAAGATCATGTCGCCGTCTGATGTAACCACAGTGACAAACCCCTCCAGTGACTTCAAATACATACTGTCCGTCTGTCTGTCCTCCTCAGTCTCTGCACCGTTGGAGCAGCCTTTGGGAAAACACTCACGTCAGATGTGCAACATTATATAACTGTGTGTGTGTTTGTGTGTGTACGTGTGTGTGTTCGGCACAAGTTCGTCTCATTGTGAATGGCGACAGCTAGTCTTACTGAGGTCCGACACATAACAAAAAAATACATACAGACTAAATACTTTACACCGAACAAAAATACAAACGCAACATGTAAAGTGTTGGTCCCATGTTTAATGAGCTGAAAGAACATATCCCAGAAATGTTCCATATGCACTAAAAGCTTATTTCTCTCAAATGTTGTGCACAAATTTGTTTACGTCCTTGTTAGTGAGAATTTCTACTTTGCCAAGATAATCCATCCACCTGACACGTGTGGCATATCATGAAGCTGATTAAACAGCTTGATCATTACACAGGTGCACCTTGCGCTGGGGACAATAAAATGTGCAGTTGTGTCACACAACACAACGCCAAAGATGTCTCAAGTTTTGAGGGAGCGTGCTATTGGCATGCTGACTACAGGAATTGAATGTTAATTTCTCTACCATAAGCCACCGTTTTAGAGAATTTGGCAATACGTCCAATCGGCCTCATAACCGCAGAGCATGTGTATGGCGTCATGTGGGCAAGCGGTTTGCTGATGTCAACGTTGTGAACAGAGTGCCTAATGGTGGGGGTGGGGTTATGGTATGGGCAGGCATAAGCTACAGACAACAAACACAATTGCATTTAAATCGATGGCAATTTAAATGCACAGAAATACCTTGATGAGATTCTGAGTTCCATTGTGATGCCCATTTCTTTTAAGGTATCTGTGACAAACAGATGCTTATCTGTATACCCAGTCATGTGAAATCCATAGATTAGGGCCTAATGAATTTGTTTCAATTGACTGATTTCCTCATATGAACTGTAACTCAGTAAAATCTTTGAAATTGTTGCATGTTGCGTTTATATTTTTGTTCAGTATATATACATTTCTAAACATTGACATGTAGTATGTGTGTGTATGTGTGTGCGTGTGCATTTATCAGTTACACATACTCAGTACATACACACAACAAGTAGGTCACACAGGGGAGAGGCACTGTGCCATGTGGTGTTGCTTTATTTGTTTTTTGAAACCAGGTTTGCTGTTCACTTGCGCTATATGAGATGGAAGGGAATTCCATGCAATCAAGGCTCTGCATAATACTGTATGTTTTCTTCAATTTGTTCTGGACCTGTTTGTGTGTGTGTGTGTGTGTGTGTCAAGCTTGTTTTCCTTCTTGAAGCCCTGGCCCATGTCCAAAACAAACCAGAACAACTTCATCCTGCATCTCTGAACACTCCCAAATCCCCTGACCTTCCCTTGGTCGCTTCCCTCACACACACACACACACACACACACACACACACACACACACACACACACACACACACACACACACACACACACACACACACACACACACACACACACACACACACACACACACACACACACACACACACACACACACACACACACACACACACACACACTTGAGAAAGGCTGTTGCTTTAACAGTGTCCATCTTAAGGCACACACTAATGAGTTAGCCTTAACCTTGAGACAAACATTCCCAGCACACTGAAAGTCACTGTGTAACGTACAATACATACTGCACAGTATTTGTATGTTTTTTTTTTTTTTAAGTTGACTGAGAACACATTCTCATTTACAGCAACGACCTGGGGAATAGTTACAAGGGAGAGGAGGGGGGTTGAATAAGCCAATTGGAAGCTCAGTATCCAAGATGTTGTAGCTAAATCTAATGAAACCTACACAACCCCAAAAAAATCTCTGCAGTCTGCACCACGTTACTTGAAGCCAAGTGAGAAAATGTAGATAAAGTTTATCTGGCATGGGCTCAAAAGGGAGGCAGCAGAGCGACTACAGAGTCCCAGTGAACAAAACGTGGCTCCATGCTGGGGGTCGGAAGCCTGTGATTCCTCCAGTGTGCTTCCCTTAGATAAGAGCTGTTCTCAAGGCCTACGGGGGGCCGAGAAGGCCTGGGCCTGGATTTGGGATTTTGGCCCAGCCCAGAGAATGTAGCCCCAGGGGAGCAACGACTTTCTCATGGGTCTTCGGCTGATGGGAGACTCAACTCTACAGGACCACCTTTTAGCCTGAACACTTGATTTTTGCATCTGTAGTTTCCTTCTCTACAATTTTGAGTAGAATGTTTGGGATTGTAATAACTCCCATTTGAGCTGAGTCATGGTTAAATGAGGTAATAGGTACAGTATGTTAACATCAAACTACTACAGGACTACAAAAGCTTCAACAAAAGCATAGATTATAAAACAGGTCACAGGATGCCATGGCTTGCATCATTTCCTGTAGTGTCTGTACTGTATCCTACTGATCTGAACTCAGAGGACTTTACTGTTGAACGTTACATTTTACCCCATCTCAGCAACACTACAGCTCAGTGCAAATGCAACAAATTCAACATAGTTTGAAACACGGCCTGATGCTGTTCTCAGATGGAAATCAACATAGTTTAAAACACGGCCTGATGCTGTTCTCAGATAAACATAGTTTAAAACGCGGCCTGATGCTGTTCTCAGATAAACATAGTTTAAAACACGGCCTGATGCTGTTCTCAGATAAACATAGTTTAAAACGCGGCCTGATGCTGTTCTCAGATAAACATAGTTTAAAACACGGCCTGATGCTGTTCTCAGATAAACATAGCTTAAAACACGGCCTGATGCTGTTCTCAGATGGAAATCAACATAATTTAAAACACGGCCTGATGCTGTTCTCAGATGGAAATCAACATAGTTTAAAACACGGCCTGATGCTGTTCTCAGATGGAAATCAACATAGTTTAAAACACGGCCTGATGCTGTTCTCAGATAAACATAGTTTAAAACACGGCCTGATGCTGTTCTCAGATGGAAATCAACATAGTTTAAAACACGGCCTGATGCTGTTCTCAGATAAACATAGTTTAAAACACGGCCTGATGCTGTTCTCAGATGGAAATCAACATAGTTTAAAACACGGCCTGATGCTGTTCTCAGATGGAAATCAACATAGTTTAAAACACGGCCTGATGCTGTTCTCAGATAAACATAGTTTAAAACACGGCCTGATGCTGTTCTCAGATGGAAATCAACATAGTTTAAAACACGGCCTGATGCTGTTCTCAGATAAACATAGTTTAAAACACGGCCTGATGCTGTTCTCAGATGGAAATCAACATAGTTTAAAACACGGCCTGATGCTGTTCTCAGATAAACATAGTTTAAAACTAGGCCTGATGCTGTTCTCAGATAAACATATTTTAAAACACGGCCTGATGCTGTTCTCAGATAAACATAGTTTAAAACACGGCCTGATGCTGTTATCAGATAAACATAGTTTAAAACTCGGCCTGATGCTGTTCTCAGATAAACATAGTTTAAAACACGGCCTGATGCTGTTCTCAGATGGAAATCAACATAGTTTAAAACACGGCCTGATGCTGTTCTCAGATAAACATAGTTTAAAACACGGCATGATGCTGTTCTCAGATGGAAATCAACATAGTTTAAAACACGGCCTGATGCTGTTCTCAGATAAACATAGCTTAAAACACGGCCTGATGCTGTTCTCAGATGGAAATCAACATAATTTAAAACACGGCCTGATGCTGTTCTCAGATGGAAATCAACATAGTTTAAAACACGGCCTGATGCTGTTCTCAGATGGAAATCAACATAGTTTAAAACACGGCCTGATGCTGTTCTCAGATAAACATAGTTTAAAACACGGCCTGATGCTGTTCTCAGATGGAAATCAACATAGTTTAAAACACGGCCTGATGCTGTTCTCAGATAAACATAGTTTAAAACACGGCCTGATGCTGTTCTCAGATGGAAATCAACATAGTTTAAAACACGGCCTGATGCTGTTCTCAGATGGAAATCAACATAGTTTAAAACACGGCCTGATGCTGTTCTCAGATAAACATAGTTTAAAACACGGCCTGATGCTGTTCTCAGATGGAAATCAACATAGTTTAAAACACGGCCTGATGCTGTTCTCAGATAAACATAGTTTAAAACACGGCCTGATGCTGTTCTCAGATGGAAATCAACATAGTTTAAAACACGGCCTGATGCTGTTCTCAGATAAACATAGTTTAAAACTAAGCCTGATGCTGTTCTCAGATAAACATATTTTAAAACACGGCCTGATGCTGTTCTCAGATAAACATAGTTTAAAACACGGCCTGATGCTGTTCTCAGATAAACATAGTTTAAAACACGGCCTGATGCTGTTCTCAGATAAACAGTTTAAAACACGGCCTGATGCTGTTCTCAGATGGAAATCAACATAGTTTAAAACACGGCCTGATGCTGTTATCAGATAAACATAGTTTAAAACTAGGCCTGATGCTGTTCTCAGATGGAAATCAACATAGTTTAAAACACGGCCTGATGCTGTTCTCAGATGGAAATCAACATAGTTTAAAACATGGCTTGATGCTGTTCTCAGATGGAAATCAACATAGTTTAAAACGCGGCCTGATGCTGTTCTCAGATGGAAATCAACATAGTTTAAAACACGGCCTGATGCTGTTCTCAGATAAACATAGTTTAAAACTAGGCCTGATGCTGTTCTCAGATGGAAATCAACATAGTTTAAAACACGGCCTGATGCTGTTCTCAGATAAACATAGTTTAAAACTCGGCCTGATGCTGTTCTCAGATAAACATAGTTTAAAACACGGCCTGATGCTGTTCTCAGATGGAAATCAACATAGTTTAAAACACGGCCTGATGCTGTTCTCAGATGGAAATCAACATAGTTTAAAACACGGCCTGATGCTGTTCTCAGATGGAAATCAACATAGTTTAAAACACGGCCTGATGCTGTTCTCAGATAAACATAGTTTAAAACACGGCCTGATGCTGTTCTCAGATAAACATAGTTTAAAACACGGCCTGATGCTGTTCTCAGATGGAAATCAACATAGTTTAAAACACGGCCTGATGCTGTTCTCAGATGGAAATCAACATAGTTTAAAACACGGCCTGATGCTGTTCTCAGATAAACATAGTTTAAAACACGGCCTGATGCTGTTCTCAGATAAACATAGTTTAAAACACGGCCTGATGCTGTTCTCAGATGGAAATCAACATAGTTTAAAACACGGCCTGATCCTGTTCTCAGATGGAAATCAACATAGTTTAAAACTAGGCCTGATGCTGTTCTCAGATGGAAATCAACATAGTTTAAAACATGGCCTGATGCTGTTCTCAGATGGAAATCAACATAGTTTAAAACGCGGCCTGATGCTGTTCTCAGATGGAAATCAACATAGTTTAAAACACGGCATGATGCTGTTCTCAGATAAACATAGTTTAAAACACGGCCTGATGCTGTTCTCAGATGGAAATCAACATAGTTTAAAACTAGGCCTGATGCTGTTCTCAGATAAACATAGTTTAAAACTAGGCCTGATGCTGTTCTCAGATGGAAATCAACATAGTTTAAAACACGGCCAGATGCTGTTCTCAGATAAACATAGTTTAAAACACGGCCTGATGCTGTTCTCAGATAAACGTAGTTTAAAACACGGCCTGATGCTGTTCTCAGATGGAAATCAACATAGTTTAAAACACGGCCTGATGCTGTTCTCAGATGGAAATCAACATAGTTTAAAACACGGCCTGATGCTGTTCTCAGATAAACATAGTTTAAAACACGGCCTGATGCTGTTCTCAGATGGAAATCAACATAGTTTAAAACTAGGCCTGATGCTGTTCTCAGATGGAAATCAACATAGTTTAAAACACGGCCTGATGCTGTTCTCAGATAAACATAGTTTAAAACACGGCCTGATGCTGTTCTCAGATGGAAATCAACATAGTTTAAAACACGGCCTGATGCTGTTCTCAGATAAACATAGTTTAAAACACGGCCTGATGCTGTT
Organism: Oncorhynchus mykiss; assembly: GCF_013265735.2. NCBI lineage: Eukaryota > Metazoa > Chordata > Actinopteri > Salmoniformes > Salmonidae > Oncorhynchus > Oncorhynchus mykiss. The sequence continues at coordinate 29,334,521 of NC_048584.1, read as the reverse complement.
CTCAGATGGAAATCAACATAGTTTAAAACTAGGCCTGATGCTGTTCTCAGATGGAAATCAACATAGTTTAAAACACGGCCTGATGCTGTTCTCAGATAAACATAGTTTAAAACACGGCCTGATGCTGTTCTCAGATGGAAATCAACATAGTTTAAAACACGGCCTGATGCTGTTCTCAGATAAACATAGTTTAAAACACGGCCTGATGCTGTTCTCAGATGGAAATCAACATAGTTTAAAACACGGCCTGATGCTGTTCTCAGATGGAAATCAACATAGTTTAAAACACGGCCTGATGCTGTTCTCAGATAAACATCGTTTAAAACACGGCCTGATGCTGTTCTCAGATGGAAATCAACATAGTTTAAAACACGGCCTGATGCTGTTCTCAGATGGAAATCAACATAGTTTAAAACACGGCCTGATGCTGTTCTCAGATAAACATAGTTTAAAACACGGCCTGATGCTGTTCTCAGATGGAAATCAACATAGTTTAAAACACGGCCTGATGCTGTTCTCAGATAAACATAGTTTAAAACACGGCCTGATGCTGTTCTCAGATAAACATAGTTTAAAACACGGCCTGATGCTGTTCTCAGATAAACATAGTTTAAAACTAGGCCTGATGCTGTTCTCAGATAAACATATTTTAAAACACGGCCTGATGCTGTTCTCAGATAAACATAGTTTAAAACACGGCCTGATGCTGTTCTCAGATAAACATAGTTTAAAACTAGGCCTGATGCTGTTCTCAGATAAACATATTTTAAAACACGGCCTGATGCTGTTCTCAGATAAACATAGTTTAAAACACGGCCTGATGCTGTTATCAGATAAACATAGTTTAAAACTAGGCCTGATGCTGTTCTCAGATGGAAATCAACATAGTTTAAAACACGGCCTGATGCTGTTCTCAGATGGAAATCAACATAGTTTAAAACATGGCCTGATGCTGTTCTCAGATGGAAATCAACATAGTTTAAAACGCGGCCTGATGCTGTTCTCAGATGGAAATCAACATAGTTTAAAACACGGCCTGATGCTGTTCTCAGATAAACATAGTTTAAAACTAGGCCTGATGCTGTTCTCAGATGGAAATCAACATAGTTTAAAACACGGCCTGATGCTGTTCTCAGATAAACATAGTTTAAAACTCGGCCAGATGCTGTTCTCAGATAAACATAGTTTAAAACACGGCCTGATGCTGTTCTCAGATGGAAATCAACATAGTTTAAAACACGGCCTGATGCTGTTCTCAGATGGAAATCAACATAGTTTAAAACGCGGCCTGATGCTGTTCTCAGATAAACATAGTTTAAAACACGGCCTGATGCTGTTCTCAGATAAACATAGTTTAAAACTAGGCCTGATGCTGTTCTCAGATGGAAATCAACATAGTTTAGAACACGGCCTGATGCTGTTCTCAGATGGAAATCAACATAGTTTAAAACACGGCCTGATGCTGTTCTCAGACAAACATAGTTTAAAACACGGCCTGATGCTGTTCTCAGATAAACATAGTTTAAAACACGGCCTGATGCTGTTCTCAGATGAAAATCAACATAGTTTAAAACACGGCCTGATGCTGTTCTCAGATGGAAATCAACATAGTTTAAAACTAGGCCTGATGCTGTTCTCAGATGGAAATCAACATAGTTTAAAACACGGCCTGATGCTGTTCTCAGACGGAAATCAACATAGTTTAAAACACGGCCTGATGCTGTTCTCAGATAAACATAGTTTAAAACACGGCCTGATGCTGTTCTCAGATGGAAATCAACATAGTTTAAAACACGGCCTGATGCTGTTCTCAGATGGAAATCAACATAGTTTAAAACACGGCCGGATGCTGTTCTCAGATGGAAATCAACATAGTTTAAAACACGGCCTGATGCTGTTCTCAGATAAACATAGTTTAAAACACGGCCTGATGCTGTTCTCAGATGGAAATCTACATAGTTTAAAACACGGCCTGATGCTGTTCTCAGATAAACATAGTTTAAAACACGGCCTGATGCTGTTCTCAGATCGAAATCAACATAGTTTAAAACACGGCCTGATGCTGTTCTCAGATGGAAATCAACATAGTTTAAAACACGGCCTGATGCTGTTCTCAGATAAACATAGTTTAAAACTAGGCCTGATGCTGTTCTCAGATGGAAATCAACATAGTTTAAAACACGGCCTGATGCTGTTCTCAGATAAACATAGTTTAAAACACGGCCTGATGCTGTTCTCAGATAAACATAGTTTAAAACACGGCCTGATGCTGTTCTCAGATAAACATAGTTTAAAACTAGGCCTGATGCTGTTCTCAGATAAACATATTTTAAAACACGGCCTGATGCTGTTCTCAGATAAACATAGTTTAAAACACGGCCTGATGCTGTTCTCAGATAAACATAGTTTAAAACTAGGCCTGATGCTGTTCTCAGATAAACATATTTTAAAACACGGCCTGATGCTGTTCTCAGATAAACATAGTTTAAAACACGGCCTGATGCTGTTATCAGATAAACATAGTTTAAAACTAGGCCTGATGCTGTTCTCAGATGGAAATCAACATAGTTTAAAACACGGCCTGATGCTGTTCTCAGATGGAAATCAACATAGTTTAAAACATGGCCTGATGCTGTTCTCAGATGGAAATCAACATAGTTTAAAACGCGGCCTGATGCTGTTCTCAGATGGAAATCAACATAGTTTAAAACACGGCCTGATGCTGTTCTCAGATAAACATAGTTTAAAACTAGGCCTGATGCTGTTCTCAGATGGAAATCAACATAGTTTAAAACACGGCCTGATGCTGTTCTCAGATAAACATAGTTTAAAACTCGGCCAGATGCTGTTCTCAGATAAACATAGTTTAAAACACGGCCTGATGCTGTTCTCAGATGGAAATCAACATAGTTTAAAACACGGCCTGATGCTGTTCTCAGATGGAAATCAACATAGTTTAAAACGCGGCCTGATGCTGTTCTCAGATAAACATAGTTTAAAACACGGCCTGATGCTGTTCTCAGATAAACATAGTTTAAAACTAGGCCTGATGCTGTTCTCAGATGGAAATCAACATAGTTTAGAACACGGCCTGATGCTGTTCTCAGATGGAAATCAACATAGTTTAAAACACGGCCTGATGCTGTTCTCAGACAAACATAGTTTAAAACACGGCCTGATGCTGTTCTCAGATAAACATAGTTTAAAACACGGCCTGATGCTGTTCTCAGATGAAAATCAACATAGTTTAAAACACGGCCTGATGCTGTTCTCAGATGGAAATCAACATAGTTTAAAACTAGGCCTGATGCTGTTCTCAGATGGAAATCAACATAGTTTAAAACACGGCCTGATGCTGTTCTCAGACGGAAATCAACATAGTTTAAAACACGGCCTGATGCTGTTCTCAGATAAACATAGTTTAAAACACGGCCTGATGCTGTTCTCAGATGGAAATCAACATAGTTTAAAACACGGCCTGATGCTGTTCTCAGATGGAAATCAACATAGTTTAAAACACGGCCGGATGCTGTTCTCAGATGGAAATCAACATAGTTTAAAACACGGCCTGATGCTGTTCTCAGATAAACATAGTTTAAAACACGGCCTGATGCTGTTCTCAGATGGAAATCTACATAGTTTAAAACACGGCCTGATGCTGTTCTCAGATAAACATAGTTTAAAACACGGCCTGATGCTGTTCTCAGATCGAAATCAACATAGTTTAAAACACGGCCTGATGCTGTTCTCAGATGGAAATCAACATAGTTTAAAACGCGGCCTGATGCTGTTCTCAGATAAACATAGTTTAAAACGCGGCCTGATGCTGTTCTCAGATAAACATAGTTTAAAACTCGGCCTGATGCTGTTCTCAGATGGAAATCAACATAGTTTAAAACGCGGCCTGATGCTGTTCTCAGATAAACATAGTTTAAAACGCGGCCTGATGCTGTTCTCAGATAAACATAGTTTAAAACACGGCCTGATGCTGTTCTCAGATGGAAATCAACATAGTTTAAAACACGGCCTGATGCTGTTCTCAGATGGAAATCAACATAGTTTAAAACGCGGCCTGATGCTGTTCTCAGATAAACATAGTTTAAAACGCGGCCTGATGCTGTTCTCAGATAAACATAGTTTAAAACACGGCCTGATGCTGTTCTCAGATGGAAATCAACATAGTTTAAAACTAGGCCTGATGCTGTTCTCAGATAAACATAGTTTAAAACGCGGCCTGATGCTGTTCTCAGATAAACATAGTTTAAAACACGGCCTGATGCTGTTCTCAGATAAACATAGTTTAAAACACGGCCTGATGCTGTTCTCAGATAAACATAGTCTAAAACACGGCCTGATGCTGTTCTCAGATAAACATAGTTTAAAACACGGCCTGATGCTGTTCTCAGATAAACATAGTTTAAAACACGGCCTGATGCTGTTCTCAGATAAACATAGTTTAAAACACGGCCTGATGCTGTTCTCAGATAAACAGTTTAAAACACGGCCTGATGCTGTTCTCAGATGGAAATCAACATAGTTTAAAACACGGCCTGATGCTGTTCTCAGATAAACATAGTTTAAAACTCGGCCTGATGCTGTTCTCAGATAAACATAGTTTAAAACACGGCCTGATGCTGTTCTCAGATAAACATAGTTTAAAACACGGCCTGATGCTGTTCTCAGATGGAAATCAACATAGTTTAAAACACGGCCTGATGCTGTTCTCAGATGGAAATCAACATAGTTTAAAACACGGCCTGATGCTGTTCTCGGATAAACATAGTTTAAAACACGGCCTGATGCTGTTCTCAGATAAACATAGTTTAAAACACGGCCTGATGCTGTTCTCAGATAAACATAGTTTAAAACACGGCCTGATGCTGTTCTCAGATGGAAATCAACATAGTTTAAAACACGGCCTGATGCTGTTCTCAGATAAACATAGTTTAAAACACGGCCTGATGCTGTTCTCAGATAAACATAGTTTAAAACACGGCCTGATGCTGTTCTCAGATAAACATAGTTTAAAACACGGCCTGATGCTGTTCTCAGATAAACATAGTTTAAAACGTGGCCTGATGCTGTTCTCAGATGGAAATCAACATAGTTTAAAACGCGGCCTGATGCTGTTCTCAGATAAACATAGTTTAAAACGCGGCCTGATGCTGTTCTCAGATAAACATAGTTTAAAACACGGCCTGATGCTGTTCTCAGATAAACATAGTTTAAAACACGGCCTGATGCTGTTCTCAGATAAACATAGTTTAAAACACGGCCTGATGCTGTTCTCAGATAAACATAGTTTAAAACACGGCCTGATGCTGTTCTCAGATGGAAATCAACATAGTTTAAAACACGGCCTGATGCTGTTCTCAGATGGAAATCAACATAGTTTAAAATGCGGCCTGATGCTGTTCTCAGATAAACATAGTTTAAAACACGGCCTGATGCTGTTCTCAGATGGAAATCAACATAGTTTAAAACACGGCCTGATGCTGTTCTCAGATAAACATAGTTTAAAACACGGCCTGATGCTGTTCTCAGATAAACATAGTTTAAAACACGGCCTGATGCTGTTCTCAGATAAACATAGTTTAAAACACGGCCTGATGCTGTTCTCAGATGGAAATCAACATAGTTTAAAACACGGCCTGATGCTGTTCTCAGATGGAAATCAACATAGTTTAAAACATGGCCTGATGCTGTTCTCAGATGGAAATCAACATAGTTTAAAACGCGGCCTGATGCTGTTCTCAGATGGAAATCAACATAGTTTAAAACACGGCCTGATGCTGTTCTCAGATAAACATAGTTTAAAACTAGGCCTGATGCTGTTCTCAGATGGAAATCAACATAGTTTAAAACACGGCCTGATGCTGTTCTCAGATAAACATAGTTTAAAACTCGGCCTGATGCTGTTCTCAGATAAACATAGTTTAAAACACGGCCTGATGCTGTTCTCAGATGGAAATCAACATAGTTTAAAACACGGCCTGATGCTGTTCTCAGATGGAAATCAACATAGTTTAAAACGCGGCCTGATGCTGTTCTCAGATAAACATAGTTTAAAACACGGCCTGATGCTGTTCTCAGATAAACATAGTTTAAAACTAGGCCTGATGCTGTTCTCAGATAAACATAGTTTAAAACTAGGCCTGATGCTGTTCTCAGATGGAAATCAACATAGTTTAAAACACGGCCTGATGCTGTTCTCAGATGGAAATCAACATAGTTTAAAACACGGCCTGATGCTGTTCTCAGACAAACATAGTTTAAAACACGGCCTGATGCTGTTCTCAGATAAACATAGTTTAAAACACGGCCTGATGCTGTTCTCAGATGAAAATCAGCATAGTTTAAAACACGGCCTGATGCTGTTCTCAGATAAACATAGTTTAAAACACGGCCTGATGCTGTTCTCAGATGGAAATCAACATAGTTTAAAACTAGGCCTGATGCTGTTCTCAGATGGAAATCAACATAGTTTAAAACACGGCCTGATGCTGTTCTCAGACGTAAATCAACATAGTTTAAAACACGGCCTGATGCTGTTCTCAGATAAACATAGTTTAAAACACGGCCTGATGCTGTTCTCAGATGGAAATCAACATAGTTTAAAACACGGCCTGATGCTGTTCTCAGATGGAAATCAACATAGTTTAAAACACGGCCTGATGCTGTTCTCAGATGGAAATCAACATAGTTTAAAACACGGCCTGATGCTGTTCTCAGACAAACATAGTTTAAAACACGGCCTGATGCTGTTCTCAGATAAACATAGTTTAAAACACGGCCTGATGCTTTTCTCAGATGAAAATCAGCATAGTTTAAAACACGGCCTGATGCTGTTCTCAGATAAACATAGTTTAAAACATGGCCTGATGCTGTTCTCAGATGGAAATCAACATAGTTTAAAACTAGGCCTGATGCTGTTCTCAGATGGAAATCAACATAGTTTAAAACACGGCCTGATGCTGTTCTCAGACGGAAATCAACATAGTTTAAAACACGGCCTGATGCTGTTCTCAGATAAACATAGTTTAAAACACGGCCTGATGCTGTTCTCAGATGGAAATCAACATAGTTTAAAACACGGCCTGATGCTGTTCTCAGATAAACATAGTTTAAAACACGGCCTGATGCTGTTCTCAGATGGAAATCAACATAGTTTAAAACACGGCCTGATGCTGTTCTCAGATGGAACTCAACATAGTTTAAAACACGGCCTGATGCTGTTCTCAGATAAACATAGTTTAAAACACGGCCTGATGCTGTTCTCAGATGGAAATCAACATAGTTTAAAACACGGCCTGATGCTGTTCTCAGATAAACATAGTTTAAAACACGGCCTGATGCTGTTCTCAGATGGAAATCAACATAGTTTAAAACACGGCCTGATGCTGTTCTCAGATGGAAATCAACATAGTTTAAAACGCGGCCTGATGCTGTTCTCAGATAAACATAGTTTAAAACGCGGCCTGATGCTGTTCTCAGATAAACATAGTTTAAAACTCGGCCTGATGCTGTTCTCAGATGGAAATCAACATAGTTTAAAACGCGGCCTGATGCTGTTCTCAGATAAACATAGTTTAAAACGCGGCCTGATGCTGTTCTCAGATAAACATAGTTTAAAACACGGCCTGATGCTGTTCTCAGATGGAAATCAACATAGTTTAAAACACGGCCTGATGCTGTTCTCAGATGGAAATCAACATAGTTTAAAACGCGGCCTGATGCTGTTCTCAGATAAACATAGTTTAAAACGCGGCCTGATGCTGTTCTCAGATAAACATAGTTTAAAACACGGCCTGATGCTGTTCTCAGATGGAAATCAACATAGTTTAAAACGCGGCCTGATGCTGTTCTCAGATAAACATAGTTTAAAACGCGGCCTGATGCTGTTCTCAGATAAACATAGTTTAAAACACGGCCTGATGCTGTTCTCAGATAAACATAGTTTAAAACACGGCCTGATGCTGTTCTCAGATAAACATAGTCTAAAACACGGCCTGATGCTGTTCTCAGATAAACATAGTTTAAAACACGGCCTGATGCTGTTCTCAGATAAACATAGTTTAAAACACGGCCTGATGCTGTTCTCAGATAAACATAGTTTAAAACACGGCCTGATGCTGTTCTCAGATAAACAGTTTAAAACACGGCCTGATGCTGTTCTCAGATGGAAATCAACATAGTTTAAAACACGGCCTGATGCTGTTCTCAGATAAACATAGTTTAAAACTCGGCCTGATGCTGTTCTCAGATAAACATAGTTTAAAACACGGCCTGATGCTGTTCTCAGATAAACATAGTTTAAAACACGGCCTGATGCTGTTCTCAGATGGAAATCAACATAGTTTAAAACACGGCCTGATGCTGTTCTCAGATGGAAATCAAAATAGTTTAAAACACGGCCTGATGCTGTTCTCAGATAAACATAGTTTAAAACACGGCCTGATGCTGTTCTCAGATAAACATAGTTTAAAACACGGCCTGATGCTGTTCTCAGATAAACATAGTTTAAAACACGGCCTGATGCTGTTCTCAGATGGAAATCAACATAGTTTAAAACACGGCCTGATGCTGTTCTCAGATAAACATAGTTTAAAACACGGCCTGATGCTGTTCTCAGATAAACATAGTTTAAAACACGGCCTGATGCTGTTCTCAGATAAACATAGTTTAAAACACGGCCTGATGCTGTTCTCAGATAAACATAGTTTAAAACGTGGCCTGATGCTGTTCTCAGATGGAAATCAACATAGTTTAAAACGCGGCCTGATGCTGTTCTCAGATAAACATAGTTTAAAACGCGGCCTGATGCTGTTCTCAGATAAACATAGTTTAAAACACGGCCTGATGCTGTTCTCAGATAAACATAGTTTAAAACACGGCCTGATGCTGTTCTCAGATGGAAATCAACATAGTTTAAAACACGGCCTGATGCTGTTCTCAGATGGAAATCAACATAGTTTAAAACACGGCCTGATGCTGTTCTCAGATAAACATAGTTTAAAACACGGCCTGATGCTGTTCTCAGATGGAAATCAACATAGTTTAAAACACGGCCTGATGCTGTTCTCAGATGGAAATCAACATAGTTTAAAACACGGCCTGATGCTGTTCTCAGATAAACATAGTTTAAAACACGGCCTGATGCTGTTCTCAGATGGAAATCAACATAGTTTAAAACACGGCCTGATGCTGTTCTCAGATAAACATAGTTTAAAACACGGCCTGATGCTGTTCTCAGATGGAAATCAACATAGTTTAAAACACGGCCTGATGCTGTTCTCAGATGGAAATCAACATAGTTTAAAACGCGGCCTGATGCTGTTCTCAGATAAACATAGTTTAAAACGCGGCCTGATGCTGTTCTCAGATAAACATAGTTTAAAACTCGGCCTGATGCTGTTCTCAGATGGAAATCAACATAGTTTAAAACGCGGCCTGATGCTGTTCTCAGATAAACATAGTTTAAAACGCGGCCTGATGCTGTTCTCAGATAAACATAGTTTAAAACACGGCCTGATGCTGTTCTCAGATGGAAATCAACATAGTTTAAAACACGGCCTGATGCTGTTCTCAGATGGAAATCAACATAGTTTAAAACGCGGCCTGATGCTGTTCTCAGATAAACATAGTTTAAAACGCGGCCTGATGCTGTTCTCAGATAAACATAGTTTAAAACACGGCCTGATGCTGTTCTCAGATGGAAATCAACATAGTTTAAAACGCGGCCTGATGCTGTTCTCAGATAAACATAGTTTAAAACGCAGCCTGATGCTGTTCTCAGATAAACATAGTTTAAAACACGGCCTGATGCTGTAATCAGATAAACATAGTTTAAAACACGGCCTGAGGCTGTTCTCAGATAAACATAGTCTAAAACACGGCCTGATGCTGTTCTCAGATAAACATAGTTTAAAACACGGCCTGATGCTGTTCTCAGATAAACATAGTTTAAAACACGGCCTGATGCTGTTCTCAGATAAACATAGTTTAAAACACGGCCTGATGCTGTTCTCAGATAAACAGTTTAAAACACGGCCTGATGCTGTTCTCAGATGGAAATCAACATAGTTTAAAACACGGCCTGATGCTGTTCTCAGATAAACATAGTTTAAAACTCGGCCTGATGCTGTTCTCAGATAAACATAGTTTAAAACACGGCCTGATGCTGTTCTCAGATAAACATAGTTTAAAACACGGCCTGATGCTGTTCTCAGATGGAAATCAACATAGTTTAAAACACGGCCTGATGCTGTTCTCAGATGGAAATCAACATAGTTTAAAACACGGCCTGATGCTGTTCTCAGATAAACATAGTTTAAAACACGGCCTGATGCTGTTCTCAGATAAACATAGTTTAAAACACGGCCTGATGCTGTTCTCAGATAAACATAGTTTAAAACACGGCCTGATGCTGTTCTCAGATGGAAATCAACATAGTTTAAAACACGGCCTGATGCTGTTCTCAGATAAACATAGTTTAAAACACGGCCTGATGCTGTTCTCAGATAAACATAGTTTAAAACACGGCCTGATGCTGTTCTCAGATAAACATAGTTTAAAACACGGCCTGATGCTGTTCTCAGATAAACATAGTTTAAAACGTGGCCTGATGCTGTTCTCAGATGGAAATCAACATAGTTTAAAACGCGGCCTGATGCTGTTCTCAGATAAACATAGTTTAAAACGCGGCCTGATGCTGTTCTCAGATAAACATAGTTTAAAACACGGCCTGAGGCTGTTCTCAGATAAACATAGTCTAAAACACGGCCTGATGCTGTTCTCAGATAAACATAGTTTAAAACACGGCCTGATGCTGTTCTCAGATAAACATAGTTTAAAACACGGCCTGATGCTGTTCTCAGATAAACATAGTTTAAAACACGGCCTGATGCTGTTCTCAGATAAACAGTTTAAAACACGGCCTGATGCTGTTCTCAGATGGAAATCAACATAGTTTAAAACACGGCCTGATGCTGTTCTCAGATAAACATAGTTTAAAACTCGGCCTGATGCTGTTCTCAGATAAACATAGTTTAAAACACGGCCTGATGCTGTTCTCAGATAAACATAGTTTAAAACACGGCCTGATGCTGTTCTCAGATGGAAATCAACATAGTTTAAAACACGGCCTGATGCTGTTCTCAGATGGAAATCAACATAGTTTAAAACACGGCCTGATGCTGTTCTCAGATAAACATAGTTTAAAACACGGCCTGATGCTGTTCTCAGATAAACATAGTTTAAAACACGGCCTGATGCTGTTCTCAGATAAACATAGTTTAAAACACGGCCTGATGCTGTTCTCAGATGGAAATCAACATAGTTTAAAACACGGCCTGATGCTGTTCTCAGATAAACATAGTTTAAAACACGGCCTGATGCTGTTCTCAGATAAACATAGTTTAAAACACGGCCTGATGCTGTTCTCAGATAAACATAGTTTAAAACACGGCCTGATGCTGTTCTCAGATAAACATAGTTTAAAACGTGGCCTGATGCTGTTCTCAGATGGAAATCAACATAGTTTAAAACGCGGCCTGATGCTGTTCTCAGATAAACATAGTTTAAAACGCGGCCTGATGCTGTTCTCAGATAAACATAGTTTAAAACACGGCCTGATGCTGTTCTCAGATAAACATAGTTTAAAACACGGCCTGATGCTGTTCTCAGATAAACATAGTTTAAAACACGGCCTGATGCTGTTCTCAGATAAACATAGTTTAAAACACGGCCTGATGCTGTTCTCAGATGGAAATCAACATAGTTTAAAACACGGCCTGATGCTGTTCTCAGATGGAAATCAACATAGTTTAAAACGCGGCCTGATGCTGTTCTCAGATAAACATAGTTTAAAACACGGCCTGATGCTGTTCTCAGATAAACATAGTTTAAAACACGGCCTGATGCTGTTCTCAGATGGAAATCAACATAGTTTAAAACACGGCCTGATGCTGTTCTCAGATAAACATAGTTTAAAACACGGCCTGATGCTGTTCTCAGATGGAAATCAACATAGTTTAAAACACGGCCTGATGCTGTTCTCAGATGGAAATCAACATAGTTTAAAACGCGGCCTGATGCTGTTCTCAGATAAACATAGTTTAAAACACGGCCTGATGCTGTTCTCAGATGGAAATCAACATAGTTTAAAACACGGCCTGATGCTGTTCTCAGATGGAAATCAACATAGTTTAAAACACGGCCTGATGCTGTTCTCAGATAAACATAGTTTAAAACACGGCCTGATGCTGTTCTCAGATGGAAATCAACATAGTTTAAAACACGGCCTGATGCTGTTCTCAGATGGAAATCAACATAGTTTAAAACACGGCCTGATGCTGTTCTCAGATGGAAATCAACATAGTTTAAAACATGGCCTGATGCTGTTCTCAGATAAACATAGTTTAAAACACGGCCTGATGCTGTTCTCAGATAAACATAGTTTAAAACACGGCCTGATGCTGTTCTCAGATAAACATAGTTTAAAACACGGCCTGATGCTGTTTTCAGATGGAAATCAACATAGTTTAAAACACGGCCTGGTGCTGTTCTCAGATAAACATAGTTTAAAACACGGCCTGATGCTGTTCTCAGATAAACATAGTTTAAAACACGGCCTGATGCTGTTCTCAGATAAACATAGTTTAAAACACGGCCTGATGCTGTTCTCAGATAAACATAGTTTAAAACTAGGCCTGATGCTGTTCTCAGATGGAAATCAACATAGTTTAAAACACGGCCTGATGCTGTTCTCAGATGGAAATCAACATAGTTTAAAACACGGCCTGATGCTGTTCTCAGATGGAAATCAACATAGTTTAAAACACGGCCTGATGCTGTTCTCAGATAAACATAGTTTAAAACACGGCCTGATGCTGTTCTCAGATGGAAATCAACATAGTTTAAAACTAGGCCTGATGCTGTTCTCAGATGGAAATCAACTGAGGGGCCATTGTATCAGTGTCCCAGAACCACATGGGCTGCTCTTATACACTGAGTATACAAAACATGACATAGACTGACCAGGTGAATCCAGGTGAAGGCTATGATCCCGTCACTTCAATCATTGTAGATGAAGTGGTGGAGACAGGTGATATCATTTTAAAAGCCTTGAGACAATTGAGACATGGATTGTGTACAGTATGTGTGCCATTCACAGGGTGAATGGGCAAAACAAAAGATTTGAGTGCCTTTGAATGGGGTATGGTAGTAGGTGCCAGGTGCACCGGTTTGTGTCAAGAACTGCAACGCTGCTGGGTTTTTCACGCTCAACAGTTTCCCATGTGTATCAAGAATTGTCCAACACTCAAAGGATATCCAGCCAACTTGACATAATTCAATATGGGCCAGTATCCCTGTGGAACGCTTTCGACACCTTGTAGAGTCCATGCCCTAACGAATTGAGGCTTTTCTGAGGGCAAAAGGGTGGGTGGGTGAGGTGCAACTCAATAATAGGAAGGTGTTCTTAATGTTTGGTATACTCAGTGTATACGGTCACAGAGGTGTTTCCGCTGCTGCGGCAGTGTGTGTGTGTGTGTTATACAACTGTTCTGTTTTAGAGAGGCATAAAAAGGGCACTTCAACAATCTGTACGATTCTTTCTCCTTGGGAGTGACATGTAGTAGGTGTGTGTGTGTGTGTGTGTGTGTGTGTGTGTGTGTGTGTGTGTGTGTGTGTGTCTGTGTGTGTGTGTGTGTGTGTGTGTGTGTGTGTGTGTGTAGGCGGGGTGTTGCATAGCGCCAAGGCAGGTCTGTGTTATGGCTGAGTTGAGAGAGGGAGCGCCAGTCTCACGGTGGCAGAGCCGGGCCTTCCTCTGAGTGCCTTCCAATCACATTCTCCATCCCACTCCAATCAGAAGCACAGCTGTGCAGATAAGACAATCGTATGTACCATCTCCCCTCTACAGAGCAGCGATTCTGTCCCTCGCCATCCCCTACAGTCCCTCACTGCCCAACTCCAGCCTATTCTGAACCTATACATCACATCTCCTTTGCTCAATATCTCTCACCTTCTCACTGAACCACCTCTAGGCATAACACTGAAATAAGTTCAATCTAAGCAAGCCTAAATATCTTATGTTGAGTGAAAATTCACTTAAAATGTTTTTGTTTTTTTTACCAGGCTAAATTAGCTAACACCATTGCCAGATAACGTTGCTTATTTTAACCTTTAAAAAAAGTCTTAATTCAAGTTGTTTATCTTATTTCAAGATATTTTACCTTAATTGTCTTATTAAGATATTTAGGCTTACATAGATTTCACTTGTTGCAGTGAAGTTGCACTGTTTGACCAGGGGAGATGGCAAAGAGAGGCAGGAGATAACCAGGGTGCCATGGCAAGGACCAGAAACTATTGTAAATAATATAGATACATTTTGCATCTGGAGTTGCTTCCGTAGTGTTTTCATGCGATGAAGTCTGATGTCTCCTTATTTCAAAACACAGACATTGTGGAACGCCAGAACAATAAAGAGGTTCCTTTGTCTGTCTTCCGGAGATTCTAATTTTATAAAAGCACGGGAAGAAGGACAAGTGTAATGACCTCCCCCACCCTCCCTCCCAATGCACACACTTCCGCCCTGGATCCAAGAAACTTCCAGAGACATGCTTGCCAGATTCTTCTTTCCTCCATGTCTGTCCCCTCTCACCAAGGATTTACACCATCTGTCCCAGTGCTGTTTCCTTTGTTTACTTCACTGTCACAATTATAGTAGAGGAGGAGGCAGATCAGTGATTCATAATCTCCATCCCATATATCAGTGACCTAATGGGACATTGATATCCTTATAGTAACCAAGTGCAGCAATAAGTATCTTGCTATGACTAGATAACAACACACACACCAGGGATTATGGATTTGATAGTCTTGACAGACAGGTGACATAAGTATATCTTCATAAAACATATGTATTTAGTAATAAGTATATGCTTTATCAGAAGAAGAGTGAAGGCATATGTGTGTGTGTCTGACTACGTGTGTATGTGTGTCTTTGTACGTGTGTGTGTTTGTGTGTGTATGCGTGTATGACATAGCGCTGACCTGGGCCGACGACCTTGCGGGTGCGCAGGAAGCTGATGGCCAGTCTCATGATGGAGGCTTTGTCCAAGTGGGAGCTGACGCTGTGTGGGAGGGGCAGCTGATGGGCCAGCTCGTAGAACCCCTCTGTCTCCTTACTACGACGACAGCGTGCCGCGTCACGAGACTTCTCCTTCCGCCGTTCCGAACTGCTCCTTGACAGGAAGAGAAGTCAGGTCAGGTGGGGAGGTCAAGGGTCAAATGATCTATAGGCTACAGGTAGAATGTTCCACTCAATTTCCATTTCAATTCCAGTCAATTCAGAAGGCAAACCAAATTCCAATTCCAAATGTTCCTCATTGAAAATGAATGGATTTGAATTTGAATTTCAGTGTACTTCCTGAATTGACTGGAATTTAAATGGAATAGACCCCAAACTTCAACCCAACTCTTAAATAATGTATTGTTTCTTTGTGTTCTTTCTCTCAGGACCAGCACCAATCCCCTGCATTGTATACGGTGAGAGGACACAAACTGGCAAACACGTATAGGATATACTCATTGTGCTCAGCAACAAAAGAGACCCAAATCTCAAGAGAGTCCGTGGCTCAACTTCTTTGAAAGATAAATAGAACCACGCAGAGAATGATTAAGCATGCAACTTTTCCATGTCTTAATATAGCCCTCTAGTCGTCTGTTGTCAATCCTGTCCCTCAGTTCTGTACACAATCTCTGGTGGTTCTCACCATAGAGGTCTAGATAGATACCGTGGGTATAGAAAGACACCACCCCCTTTCAAAATGTTCACCTTTTGTTGCCTTACAGCCTAAAATTAAAACACATCAAATGTGACTTTTTTCATCTTTATTTACACACAGTAACCCACAAAATCCATGTGAGAATTGTTAAATTTCTTTTTAAACAGTAAGTAAAAGTAAAACAGTAAAATAACCTATTTGGATAAGTGAGTTTGGGGACTTGGTAACAATGGTAACAGACTGCAGATGCTGCAATATTGATACTTAACTGTTACTCACAATGCTGTGAGACAGAGTGAAACAGAGAGAGAGAGAGAGAGAGAGAGAGAGACAGAGTGAAACAGAGAGAGAGAGAGAGAAACAGAGAGAGAGAAACAGAAAGAGAGAGAGAAAAAGAGAGAGAGAAACAGAGAGAGAGAGAGAAACAGAGCGAGTGAGAGAGAGAGAGAGAAACAGAGAGAGAAACAGAGAGAAACAGAGAGAGAGAAACATAGCGAGAGTGAGAGAGAGAGAGAGAAACAGAGAGAGAGAGAAACAGAGAGAGAGAGAGAGAGAGTGAGAGAGAGAGAGAGAGAGAGAGAAACAGAGAGAGAGAGAGAGAGAGAGAGAGAGAAACAGAGAGAGGAGAGTAAAAACACTTGCTAAAGATGCACCCAATCACTGATCCCACATCCTCTGTCCCCGAAAGCAGGTCAGTACCCAAGCCTTGTCACCACAAACTTCTTAGATTCTCAAACACACACGTACACACACACACACACACTTTTCTACTTATCGAGACAACAGATTATTAAAGCCATTGTGATAACCATAACCACACACAAAGGGCTCTGAATAACTAATCTTCCAACATCCCAACAAAGACAAAACTCTCTTCACACACACTCCCAGACAGGTGGGGTTGAAATGTTTCTGAGAGGATTCTGGGAAGCGGAGCAGAGAGCACAGACAGGTTCTTTAGCAGTCAATCATATGATAGGATTAGTGGTGTCTTACACCTAAATAGAGCTTAGACGGAGTCCCACTCTCAGAGCGGGGAGGGGGGGGGGTAGTGAGAGTCAGAGTGCACAGAATACTAAGAGTGCGGCGGGAGTCCTGTGGTAGACCCACACAAAGGCATACAGATTTGCAAAAACTGAGAGACACAGACAAAACATTTTGTGTGCTATAGGCTTTGCCTACATCAACAAATTCCAACACAAAAACAGCTTAGGCTGTGGGAAATGGAACCACTCTCAAATTCATAGACGCGGCTATGGATGTAGCAAACACAAACATACACAGAGTTAATATATCCCCGTTCCAGTGAGCTCAACACAGGCCCAGTGCCAAGAAAATAATTACTGATTTAATAGTACTGGAATGTACTTCCTCCATTTTTATAAATTGCTATAAACTCTAACCCCTGATCTCTTCTGAATTCACAATGAATCCAAAATTATGTCAGAACCACATACTACAATAGCAGAGTGTATTAAAGCAAATCAAAAAGAATATGGTGTTTCTGTGTCAAAAGGTTTTGTTATATTTCAGTCTTCTGTGATGTATATAAAGTGTAATATTGGAATTTAAACTCAATGTAATACATTTCAACTCTATGTATGTGAGGTGTATACTTTAGTTTCAAAGTAGATTTGTTTATGACGACCAATATACACACTGTGTGACCCTCATTTAGCCCACTGCAGTAAAAGGTTCTGTGTGACCCTGATTTAGCCCACTGCAGTAAAAGGTTCTGTGTGACCCTGATTTAGCCCACTGCAGTAAAAGGTTCTGTGTGACCCTGATTTAGCCCACTGCAGTAAAAGGTTCTGTGTGACCCTGATTTAGCCCACTGCAGTAAAAGGTTAAACAAGAAAAAGGGGTTGAGTCTGACAAAAGGAGAGGAGAGGCTGCCAAAAAAGCTACAATTACACTAAACCACAAAAGGGTGAGGTAAGATCGGGTGGATATACAAGATAGGGTGAAAGAACGGCAGGTTGAAGAAATTGTAAAATACTTGTAAGTGATGGTAATAGTGTGTAAGGGATTTGGTTTCCTTGGTGTGTTGGATGCGGTTTGCTGGCGGTTTTTCTGGGGCATGGCACGTGGCACAAGGAGGGTGAACTCTGTGTGCCCTGAGCCCTGGCACACCACAGCTACTGTGGTCACATGCCACACACAGTAAAAGATGGTGTATGTTCAGGGGTTTGACTTTTTGTGACTTTTAAAAGCCACAAGATAAGAGTACGAATAAACTGCCAAGACAAACAATGAATAAAATAGCAAACTAGTTGAAAACTAAACAAAGCAACAGAATAGAATCCTTTACTTTGATATCAAGTTTTCTTTGCTTCAAATCAATTCACTCAGTGTATTATTTATTTGGTTTTCACTGAGAGATTTATTTGGGTCTTGGCAAAGGTTCCCAAAATATTATATCTGACGGGACTTGGCAGGAACTCACTTGATAAGTGGCATGACTGATCTGAGGTGGACTGAGAGTGGTGGCACCAATTTGTTGTTGTCCAGACCTAGATTTTGTTCTGTTTCCTCCATCAGTTTTGGATAAACACCGGACTGTGGTGTTCTGAGGAGTTGGTGCTTTGGGTCTGCGCCAGGGTAAGAAGCTCAGACGTTCAAGTCGTTCCCCACAATAGGGTCCCATATTTGCCAACATCAACAGAAACAACACCCCACCGCCTCCTTCCTCCCTCTCTTGTCCAATTTGTACCAGAGAATAAATCGACATTAAGCTGGTTTCCACAGAGACCGCCTTGGTTTCCACAGAGACCGACTTGGTTTCCACAGAGACCGCCTTGGTTTCCACAGAGACCGCCTTGGTTTCCACAGAGACCGCCTTGGTTTCCACAGAGACCGCCTTGGACGGAACGGTGTCACAGAGGCCATGTTCTAAAAACGGCAGGCATTTTCCTTTCCTGTGTTGTATCCCATCGGCCAAAGGAAGATGGCGGAGCAGACTTCCCTCAGGCTCTGGAGGGATTCTGCAATAGCATACTGTTATCTTGCTTCATCTTGCTACACACCATGTCCTACTATCTGTCATTTTAGCCCTCAAACAGACAAGGAATTGATTTATTGCAGTCATCATTGTTTTATCTATGGTTGGGAGTAAGAGTGATCAGTTAGGAATCTTGCCATGGCCATGCACTCTGACCTCTTGTGGACAATTTAACTGGAGGCAATGGAGATGTGTAGTTCAGTGGAGGCTGCTGAGGGGAGGACGGTTTATAATAATGGTTGGAATGAAGCTAATGGAATGGCATCAAACACATAGAAACCGTGTGCTTTTTTTTCTCCTTTTTTTACCCCCCTTTTTCTCCCCAATTTCGTGGTATCCAATTGTTAGTAATTACGATTTTGTCTCATTGCTACAACTCCCGTACGGGCTCGGGAGAGATGAAGGTCGAAAGCCATGCGTCCTCCGAAACACAACCCAACCGCACTGCTTCTTAACACAGCGCGCCACCAACCCGGAAGCCAGCCGCAACAATGTGTCGGAGGAAACACCATACACCTGGCGGCAATGGTTAGCGCTCACTGCACCCGGCCCGCCACAGGAGTCGCTGGTGCACGATGAGACAAGGATATCCCTACCGGCCAAACCCTCCCTAACCCGGATGACGCTAGGCCAATTGTGCGTCGCCCCACGGACCTCCCAGTCGCGGCCAGCTGCGACAGAGCCTGGGCGCAAACCCAGAGTCTCTGGTGGCACAGCTAGCGCTGCGAAGCAGTGCCCTAGACCACTGTGCAACCCAGGAGGCCTGAAACCGTGTGCTTGATACCATTCCACCCGCCTGTCTTCCCCAATTAAGGTGCCACCAACCTCCTGCGGTGTAGTGAAGAGCTACTGTGGGTCAATATCTTATCGGGGTGTTTTTACAATGACCCATGTCACGTTAAACTATCTCAGAGGTCTGACCTCATTAACCCTGTTCATGTGATTTAGCCAGTGTCCACTCCTCACTGTCTGGCTAGTATCTGCGTGTGTGTGAGTGTGTGCGCGTGCGCAGCTAGTGGTGCCACTGTTTGATAGTCTGCCCTATTGTACTGCTCAGTCCCAGTGGAAGATCCAGGATATGAAACAATGGAGTCCCAGCACTGTTCGGGCACTGAGCCTCCCAGTGTACTCAGCGACCCCTCTCACAGGAGACAGTAGCCAATACAGATCCATCCACCAAAGAGTTCAAACAGTCTAAACATCAATCATCAGACGACCCTTTAATGCAACTACATACCCAACAGCCCATGAAGTCTACAGTCTGACCCCAAGTTGGTCAATACGTCAACCCAGTTCACAGTGAGCCCGGCTTCAAACCTGACATCCAGGGGTGAGCCAACTGGCCATTACTTACAATCCCTAAGAGTCTATCAGGTCTGCAACAGGCTTGTGTTTCATTCTAACTGTCAAGTGGCATAATTAACTATTGTCAAAAGTGAAGCAAAGCTGCTCTGAAGGCTTGTTTAATGGTTATTTGGTCAAAAAGAAAAAGGGAGCATTTTGACAGAGTGAACATCAGGCTTCAACGATCTGCCTAGAGGTCGTCTACTACTAAGCTGCCTAGAGGTCGTCTACTACTAAGCTGCCTAGAGGTCGTCCACTACTAAGCTGCCTAGAGGTCGTCTACTACTAAGCTGCCATGCATGCTGGTGGTTGTTGTGTGTGAGAGAGAATGTGTGTGCTTGTGGACAAGAGAGAATGAGAAAGAACAGAGGGAACGAGAGAGAGAATTTTTGCACAAAGAGAAAAAAAATGTGTACAGTATGCAGACTCAACAAGACAAGAGAGAAAGAGAGAACGACAGAATTTCAGCATTAACAGAAGAAGAAAACATGAAGATGAAGAGAGAGACTCAACAAGCCTGTTCAGGTTGAAACATGGAAACCGCTTACTGAGGTTTCCTCATTCTTTGTCTCCTGAAATCCATCTGTATATCAAAGTTATCTACAAAACACATCAGAAGCCCGGGGACTAGGCAGAGATTACAGGGCCTTAAAATGTATTTCTTTTGAGGTACCATGTCAACACAGACCCCTATCACTGAACCACACATCTCTCTCATCTCCTTGAGAAGCATTGGAAAAACACGTTTTTTTTACATTCAGGGTCAGAACAGGCTAGTGGTAATCATCTTAGATTTGCCAGCATGTAAACACAATTCAAGTGTAGCACTAAATGGGCATAGCATAGCTGATATACAGTGCATTCGGAAAGTATTCGGACCCCATAATGACAAAGCGAAAACAGGTTATTATAAATGTTTGCTAATGTATTAAAAATCTAAAACAGAAATACCGTATTTAACAAAGTATTCAGACTCTTTGCTATGAAACTCGAAATTGAGCTCAAGTGCATCCTGTTTTCATTTACCATCCTTGAGATGTTTCTACCACTTGATTGGAGTCCACCTGTGGTAAATTCAATTGATTGGACATTATTTGGAAAAGCACACACCTGTCTATATAAGGTCCCACAGTTGACAGTGTATGTCAAAGCAAAAACCAAGCCATCAGGTCGAAGGAATTGTCCATAGAGCTCCGAGACAGGATTGTGTCGAGGCACAGATCTGGGGAAGCATCATTGAAGGTCCTCAAGAACCATCATTCTTAAATGGAAGAAGTTTGGAACCACCAAGACTCTTCCTAAAGCTGACTGCCGGGCGACACTGAGCAATCGGGGAAGAAGGGCCTGGTCAGGGAGGTGACCAAGAACCCGATGGTCACTCTGACAGAGCTCCAGAGGTCCTCTGTGGAGATGAGAGAACCTCCCAGAAGGACAACCATCTCTGCAGCACTCCACCAATAAGGCCATTATGGTAGAGTGGCCAGACGGAAGCCACTCTTCAGTAAAAGGCACATGACAGCCCTCTTGGAGTTTGCCAAAAGGCACCTGAATGCCAAGCATCATGTCTGGAGAAAACCTGGTACCATCCCTACGGTGAAGCATGGTGGTGGCAGCATCATGCTGTGTGGATGTTTTTCAGTGGCAGGGACTGGGAGACTAGTAAGGATTGAGGCAAAGTAGAACGAAGCAAAGTACAGAGAGATCTTTGTTGAAAACCTGCTCCAGAGCACTCAGGACCGCAGACTGGGGCAAAGGTTCCCCTTCCAACAGGACAACAACCCTAAGCACACAGCCAAGACAACGCAGGAGTGGCTTCGGGACAAATCTCAGAATGACCTTGAGTGGCCCAGCAAGAGCCTGGACTTGAACCCAATCGATCATCTCTGGCGAGACCTGAAAATCTCTGTGCAGTGATGCTCCCCATCCAACCTGACATAGCTTGAGAGGATCTGCAGAGAAGAATGGAAGAAACTCCCCAAATACAGGTGTGCCAAACTTGTAGTATCATACCCAAGAAGACTTGAGGCTGTAATCGCTGCCAAAGGTGCTTCAACAAAGTACTGAGTAAAGCTACACACTAGAACTAGCTACACACAGTATGTATTTGATTAGTGGAGGCTGTTGAGGGGTTAAGACGGCTTATAATAATGGCTAGAACAGAGCTAATACCATTCCATTTATTCTGCTCCAGCCATTACCACGAGCCCGTTCTCCCCAATTAAGGTACCACTAACCTTGTGACCACTCACAATACACACAACACAGCAGTCAATCAATCTAGTCTTATGACCTTACACGCCGTGTACCTTGATGTCTACACAAGCAATGTCATCATTCACTTCAAATGTGTTGATACGCTTGTCCATTTCAGAATGTTCAGTGCACAGTCAGACACCACATTAAATGTCATGATCATTAAATGGATACAGTTTTCTTTGGGGGAAAAAGTGTTAGAGGGATTTAATCTTATTTTTACTGCACTCAGTATCACTTGACGTTTCATGAGAAGCCTACCTTATCTTGCTTAACAAGTTTCAAATTTTAATGTCATATTTAAAAAATAAATGTAATCAGGCAAGATAGTTAAGAACAAATTCTTACTTACAATGATGGCCTACCCCAGCCAAACCCTCCTCTTACCCGCACGACGCTGGGCCAATGGCGCGCTATCCTATGGGACTCCTGATCATGATACAGCCCAGGATTGAACCCAGGTCTGTAGTGCCGCCTCTAGCACTGAAATGCCTTAGAACACTGTGCCACTCGGTCCCACATGTACAGGTACAGCTTTAAAACCCAACAATGCAATAATCAATAACAATGTATTACTAGAAGAAAACACACAAGAAATAAGAATAAGAAATATGAAATACACAATAAAGTAAGTAAGCATACTATATACAGGAAATACTTAAAAAGTCAGTTCCAATACCATATTTAAGTGTGCAGGAATACTGGAGTGATAGAGGTAGATATGTTTAGGGGTAAGGTGACTAGGCAACAGAATATAACATAGAATAGCAGCAGCTTGTATGTGAGTGGGTGTGTGCATGTGTAGAGACAGTATTAATGTATGTGCATATTACATGTGAGTGAGCAAATTATGGAGTGAGTGTTTGTGTGTGTGTGTTGGAGTGACAGTGTGTGTGAGTGTGTAGGGCCCTGTGAGTGTGCATAGAGAAAGTGCACAAATTGAACTAAAAGTTCAATAGAGATACAAGGCAAACTCAGTCCATGTAGCTATTTTGTTAGCTATTTATAGGTTGTGTTGCTTGGGGTTAGAAGCTGTCAGACTTGATGCACCGGTAAATCTTGCCGTGCGGCAGCAGAGAAAATAGTCTATGGTTTGGGTGGTGGTGGTCTTTGACGATTTTCCGGACCTTTTATTTCTTTTAACAGGCTTACAAAGACACATGACTGCTCAACAAGATTGTGAGAAGTCTGTCCAGGAAAACACGTATACATATACCGTATCTTAATTTGACCATCCTGTTGTAGGAATTGTAGTTTATTCAAGGTTTAAAAAGTTTTTTAAAGTTTGTAATCTACACTTTAAAATGTCAGACTGAAAATCTATCTTATAATCAACATAATAACTCACATTTCCTGGTGCTGCAGGTTTATTTTCCTGCTGTTACAAACTGGCTCAAATTATGATCCTACATCTGTAGGAAAACAGTGGGCTTTTAAGCTCTGCCAGATCATGATGTAACAGTACAATGACAGAGTTGCCTTTGATATTGTCTGTTTCATTTACACATATTCACCCCTAGCTTACGCATTTCACCTGATTTAGCACCTGGCTGAGAGATGCAGGGCCGCTACACTTTCTCCATTCCAACACATTCCTGTAATGTGAGTCAGTATGAATAGATATGCAGTTCAGAACTTGTGGATCTCCGTCCAGCCCATCTCGTCAGCCATTGTTTCTCTATTCACTGTCGCTGCTAGCGTGTGTCTGTGTCGTAAACCTGTGCATTAATTATAGGAAGCTGGTAAAAACAGAACGATGGCATGACCCTTCTATAGACTGTATAGACATGGGACCAAGATCTGTCCCTTTAGCTTTTCAATGTGAGACGAGGACAGGGGGTACTGAGTCAGTAGAGGAGAAAGCATTAGCGTCGTTCCACCTAAAAAAGCACAAGAAAAGGATTTCGACACACACTAACTCAGATTTTCTGAAATCCTTTCTGTAGTTAGAAACAGATAAGATTAGCATTCCTGGAAAATTGAACTACTTATTGCACCAAAATTGGCTATTTTAATATATAGGATTCAAATAATATCCTATAAATCTAGTACCTAACATCCGATTTGGACTTAACTTTTTTCTAACAATGAGAGACATGAGGAATCCAAAGAGATGGTCAAAAACCACCCACAGACTTTTATTTAAAACATAACAATAAAATATCTAATTTACATAAGTATTTAGACCCTTTGCTATGAGACTCTAAATTGAGCTCAGGTACATCCTGTTTATATTGATCATCCTTGAGATGTTTCAACAACTTGATTGGAGTCTACCTGTTGTAAATTCAATGGATTGGACATGATTTGGAAAGGCACACACCTGTCTACAGTTGAAGTCGGAAGTTTACATACACTTTAGCCAAGTACATTTAAACTCTGTTTTTCACAATTCCTGACATTTAATCCGAGTAACAATTCCCTGTTTAGGTCAGTTAGGATCACCACTTTATTTTAAGAATGTGAAATGTCATAATAATAGCAGAGAGAATTATTTATTCCAGCTTTTATTTCTTTCATCATATTCTCAGTGGGTCAGAAGTTTATACACACTCAATTAGTATTTTGTAGCATTGCCTTTAAATTGTTTAACTTGGGTCAAACATTTCAGGGAGCCTTCCACAAGCTTCCCACAATAAGTTGGGTGAATTTTGGCCCATTCCTCCTGACAGAGCTGGTGTAACTGAATCAGGTTTGTAGGCCTCCTTGCTCGCACATGCTTTTTCAGTTCTGCCCACAAATGTTCTATAGGATTGAGGTCAGGGCTTTGTAACGGCCACTCCAATACCTTGACTTTGTTGTACTTAAACCATTTTGCCACAACTTTGGAAGTATGCTTGGGGTCATTGTCCATTTGGAAGACCCATTTGCGACCAAGCTTTAACTTTCTGACTGATGTCTTGAGATGTTGCTTCCATATATCCACATAATTTCCCTTGCCATCTATTTTGTGAAGTGCACCAGTCCCTCCTGCAGCAAAGCACCCATACAAGATGATGCTGTCACCACCATGCTTCACGGTTGGGATGGTGTTCTTCAGCTTGCAAGCCTCCCACTTGTCTTCCAAACATAATGATGGTCATTATGGCCAAACAGTTCCATTTTTGTTTCCTCAGACCAGAGGAAATTTCTCCAAAAAGTGCGATCTTTGTCCTCATGTGCAGTTGCAAACCGTAATCTGGCTTTTTTAATGTCGGTTTTGGAGCAGTGGCTTCTTCCTTGCTGAGCGACCTTTCAGGTTATGTCGATATATAGGACTCGTTTTACTGTGGATATAGATACTTTTATACCGGTTTCCTCCAGCATCTTCATGGCAGGGTAGCCTAGTGGTTAGAGCGTTGGACTAGTAACCGAAAAGTTGCAAGTTTGAATCCCCAAGCTGACAAGGTACAAATCTGTCATTCTGCCCCTGAACAAGGCAGTTAACCCACTGTTCCTAGGCTGTCATTGAAAATAAGAATTTGTTTCCAACTGACTTGCCTAGTTAAATAAAGGTAAAAAAAAGGTCCTTTGCTGTTGTTCTGGGATTGATTTGCACTCTTCATCTCTAGGAGACAGAACATGTTTCCTTCTTGAGTGATATGACGGCTGTGTGGTCCCATGGTGTTAATACTTGTGTACTGTGGTTTGTACAGATGAATGTGGTACCTTCAGGCGTTTGGAAATGGCTCCCAAGGATAAATCAGACTTGTGGAGGTCTACAGTTTTCTTTCTGAGGTCTTGGCTGGTTCTTTTGATTTTCCCATGATGTCAAGCAAAGAGGCACAGAGTTTGAAGGTAGGGCTTGAAATACATCCACAGGTACACCTCCAATTGACTCAAATGATGTAAATAAGCCTATCAGAGGCTTCTAAAGACATTGCATAATTATCTGGAATTTTCCAAGATGTTTAAAGGCACAGTCAACTAAGTGTATGTAAACTTCTGACCCACTGGAATTGTGGTACAGTGAATAAGTGAAATAATCTGTCTGTAAACAATTGTTGGAAAAATTACTTGTGTCATGCACAAAGTAAATGTCTTAATCGACTTGCCAAAACTATAGTTTGTTAACAAGAAATTTGTGGAGGGGTTGAAAAATGAGTTCTAATGACTCCAACCGAAGTGTATGTAAACTTCTGACTTCAACTGTATATAAGGTCCCGAAGGTGACATTGCATGTCAGAACAAAAACCAAGCCAAGAGGTTGAAGGATTTGTCCATAGAGCTCCGAGACAGGATTGTGTCAAGGCACAGATCTGGGGAAGGGTACCAAAAATAATGTCTGCAGTATTGAAGGTTCCCAAGAACACAGTGGCCTCCATCATTCTTCAATGGAAGATGTTTGGAACCACCAAGACTCTTCCTAGAGCTGGACACCTGGTCAAACTGAGCAATCGGAGCAGAAGGGCCTTGGTCAGGGAGGTGACCAAGAACCTGATGGTCACTCTGATAGAGCTCCAGAGGTCCTATGTGGAGATGGGAGAACCTTTCAGAAGGACAACCATCTCTGCAGCAGAACTCGGAAGTCACTCCTCAGTAAAAGGCACATGACAGCCCGCTTGGAGTTTGCCAACAGGTACACAATGGACTCTCAGACCATGAGAAACAAGATTCTCTGGTCTGATGAAACCAAGATTAAACTCTTTGGCCTGAATGGCAAGCATCACATCTGGAGGAAACCTGGCACCATCTGTACGGTGAAGCATGGTGGTGGCAGCATCATGCTATGGGGATGTCTTTCAGCAGCAGGGACTGGGAGACTAGTCAGGATCGAGGGAAAGATGAACAGAGCAAAGCACAGAGAGATCCTTGATGAAAACCTGCTCCGAGCACTCAGGACCTCAGACTGGGGCGAAGGTTCACCTTCCAGCAGCCAAGACAACGCAGGTGTGGCTTCGGGACAAGTCTCTGGTTGTCCTTGAGTGGCCCAGCCAGAACCCGGACTTGAACCCGATTGAACATCTCTGGAGAGACCTGAAAATGGCTGTGCATTGACGCTCCCCATCTAATCTGACAGAGCTTGAGAGGATCTGCAGAGAAGAATGTGAGAAACTCCCCAAATACAGGTGTGCCATGATCACTATGATCTATGATCACTGCCAAAGGTGCTTCAACAAAGTACTGAGTAAAGTGTCTGAATACTTAAGTAAATTTCATATTTCAGTTGTTGTTGTTTTTTAAATTAAAACAGTTTTTGCCTTGTCATTATGGGGTATTGTGTGTAGATTGATGAGGGGGGGGGGTATAATTGAATACATTTTAGAATAAGGCTGTAACGTTAACATTTTTTGGGAAAAATAAAGGGGTCTGAATACTTTTCAAATGCACTGTAGGTACCATTGATTTGCATTGGATTTGTGCCACAAATTAAACAAAGTTAGCATTTTCAGGTAAAGAACACCAAAGCATGGGGGTGCTCTCATACCTTATCCATAAACTGGTTACAGGGTAAGGAAACCAATATGTAAATTTGTATTTGGTTGAACTATCCTTTTAACATTGAAGGGAAAAGCACCATCTAGGAGCCAGAATCTTTGGGGCAATTAATTAGCTTTAAACAAAATAATGTTGCAGGAATGCTAATCTTATTTATTTCAAACTACAGAAATGGTTTCAGAACAATCTGAGATGGTGGGTGTTATGGCTTGCAGAAATGACATGGAACGACCCAGCATGTATTCTGATAAATTCAGGGCCCCTTGGCAGAGAATGCATACCTGACATTCTCTACTGTTCTCTACATCACCTGACATTAACGCTGATGTTACTTAAACTCCTAGCTGTGGCAAGTCACAAGGCCCCAGGGGCCCAGGCACATTGTTAAGGAGGATTAAAAAAGGCAGAACAAGTCTGACATTTTGAGATGTAGCTATGATTGAAGAGCTATGAAGAGCAGAGTGTTGAACTTTGTAAGAGTTTAATGTGATACAAGAGTGTGATATACAGTAGTATGTAGGATCTTAATTTGAGCCAGTTTGCTACAGCAGAAAAAATAATCCTGCAGCAAGAGGAAACGTTCATTAGTATGGGGATTATAATTCATGGACATTTTTGTAGGGGTTGATGCATTTTCGTGAGGGAAAATCAAGTCTGAAATTTCAAAGTTGAAATGATAAGCTTCAGAATCTCTTTTTGAACCTCAAATACACTACATGTTCTACATTTCCTGCATTGCAGGAACATTCTCCTGCAAAAGGGAGATCAAATTAAGATCCTACACAAATAAGCATGTTGAACTCAGTGCACTGTTGCTCCAGAGTCATGAGATTGCCTAGTACCAGAGTGATCCTCATCCAGTAGGGGTGTTACCTAATGAGGACCAGTCTGGTTCACACATTCTATTGGTAAACGTCTAGGCAACAAATACACTTGGTAGTAGCAATATCCATTTCCCCTAATTTTCTTTGGGAATTCTTTCTTTTCCATCAACCTTTTTTGAATTGGGAATTGCGCTGAGACTCCGATTTTCCACTTTAAAATGTATGCCAAACAAAAACCATAGCTTTCAAAGTTTAACAAACCAGACAACTGGTTTATTTGACCAATTTACATAGAACATTTTGCAAAAACACACTTATGGATGCAAAGTTTGGTAACAGAAGTTTGGTAAACTATCCCTGAGTTTTTAACTGTACTACACAAAAAAATCATAATTATGGATATGAATGTCATTCTCTTTATGGTAATGTACCCTAAATACATACACAAAGTTAGACGTATGCAATATCCACCTTTGCATATTTGAGTATTATTCTACACACTAGCTATTATTTTAACCCCCAAACAAGACCAAATCTGGTTGGTCCAACTGGACCAAATCTGAACCTATCGTAGACGTCTGTTTCACAAATTTGGATATCAAAGTACAGCACAGTAGAGCTCAGTCGAGTACAATACAGTACAGTAGAGCTCAGTACAGTACAGTAGAGTTCTGTACAGTACAGTACAATGCAGTACATTATAGTGTATTCAACTCAGCTGTGGTCTGTATTGAACTCTACTCTATGTTACTCTAGAGCACAGTACTCTACTGTGCTCTACTATACTGTGCTGTGCTCTCCAAACTTGTGAAACATAGACGTCTATGATTGGTTCAGATTTGGTCTGGTCTGGACTGGACCAATTTGGTAACAGAATTTAGAGTTTTAACCACTTTATAATTTGTAAACCAAATAGATATCAATAACATCACTATAACTAATTGGTAGTTCTACCTTTACTTGTTACTTCTGTGATCTTTCCTTATCTTCCCTCCTCATGAGAGACATCAATTAGAAAATATCTTAAAGATCTCAAAGGGACAGGATTCTTAAACTTACACAAGGCAAATCATTTCTCTAAAACGAAATATAAGTGTTGATATTAGTTAGCAGGGAACTTTATGCCTACATTATTCTGTTAAAAGCCCTTTTGCAACCTTTGCCTATTCCAATACTTAGGTTAGAAAATTGTTGAATAATTTGTATAGTGTATGCCTTAATTTATTTTAAAAATATAGACTCTTAGCTTGCACTTGACACCAGATTTGACATGCTCCTATCCCCGTTCCGGCTGGATTCCAATAGGAATTACACATCCCTTTGCAAGCCGGCATAATGTGACTTGCAGGCCTGATTTTGCCTGTAAACCATGAGTTTCAGGCCACTGTATTATGGTAAAACTAGGCCCTCAAAATAACGCCTTCTGAAATGTGTTGTGCTAAAGAATTATATTTGAATGATAACATATTCACTTAGGATCTCACTTGGTGACGGCCAGAGGACAAAAAATCTATGAACACAACAACCATGTCTCTTTCATTAACAAATACAGTCATGGGTGGTAACTCTATAATTAATTCAAAAGGCAAGGCACTCTTAGAAATATGCAAATAAGGCTAAACACTTAACAGTGAGTTAATTTAACACTGAAAAGTGTTTGCTCTGCAGAAAAACCTCAGGGGCCTTGCTTTACCTCCTATTTAAACCAAAACCTATATCAAAAAACGCCCCCATTGACACTGAGAGTGACAGCCTACGTTAAAATAATGAGGCTGCCACACCTCCACTTTTTCCTGTTTTTGATTAACATGTCAGTCAAAGACATTGCTTCAACATACCTAACCTAGCACTCCAAACTAACTTTTTTCTGTTGTGTCATTCATCCCTCCCCACGTCTCCTTTTCTGTCAGAAGGTTAATGTCATAACAAACTAATGCTTAGGAAACACACTCCAGAACTGCCCTGAAGGACCTACAAGGTATGGGCAGTCTGTGAAGTAGGACAGGGGTGGTAGAGAACCAGGGGGCTAGATACAAGCCACTACAGGGACATTACATGGACGTTACAGGGACGCTACAGGGAAGTTACAGGGACGCTATAGGGAAGTTACAGGGACGCTTTAGGGAAGTTACAGGGACGCTACAGGGAAGTTACAGGGACGCTACAGAGAAGTTACAGGGACGCTACAGAGAAGTTACAGGGACGCTATAGGGAAGTTACAGGGACGCTATAGGGAAGTTACAGGGACGCTATAGGGAAGTTACAGGGACGCTATAGGGAAGTTACAGGGACGCTATAGGGAAGTTACAGGGACGCTTTAGGGAAGTTACAGGGACGCTACAGGGAAGTTACAGGGACGCTACAGGGAAGTTACAGGGACGCTACAGAGAAGTTACAGGGACGCTACAGAGAAGTTACAGGGACGCTATAGGGAAGTTACAGGGACGCTATAGGGAAGTTACAGGGACGCTATAGGTGAAGTTACAGGGACGCTATAGGGAAGTTACAGGGACGCTATAGGGAAGTTACAGGGACGCTATAGGGAAGTTACAGGGATGCTATAGGGAAGTTACAGGGACGCTATAGGGAAGTTACAGGGACGCTATAGGGAAGTTACAGGGACGCTATAGGGAAGTTACAGGGACGCTACAGGGAAGTTACAGGGACGCTATAGGGAAGTTACAGGGACGCTATAGGGAAGTTACAGGGACGCTATAGGGAAGTTACAGGGACGCTACAGAGAAGTTACAGGGACGCTACAGAGAAGTTACAGGGACGCTTTAGGGAAGTTACAGGGACGCTATAGGGAAGTTACAGGGACGCTTTAGGGAAGTTACAGGGACGCTATAGGGAAGTTACAGGGACGCTATAGGGAAGTTACAGGGACGCTATAGGGAAGTTACAGGGACGCTACAGGGAAGTTACAGGGACGCTATAGGGAAGTTACAGGGACGCTACAGGGAAGTTACAGGGACGCTATAGGGAAGTTACAGGGACGCTATAGGGAAGTTACAGGGACGCTATAGGGAAGTTACAGGGACGCTACTGGGAAGTTACAGGGACGCTATAGGGAAGTTACAGGGACGCTATAGGGAAGTTACAGGGACGCTTTAGGGAAGTTACAGGGACGCTATAGGGAAGTTACAGGGACGCTATAGGGAAGTTACAGGGAAGTTACAGGGAAGTTACAGGGACGCTACCGGGACGCTACAGGGACGCTACAGGGACGCTACAGGAACGCTACAGGAACGCTACAGGGACATTACAGGGATGCTACAGGGACGCTACAGGGATGCTACCGGGACGTTACAGGGACGTTACCGGGACGCTACACAAACATTACAGGGAAGTTACAGGGACGCTACAGGGACATTCTAGATATGTTCGTCCAAAATTCACAAAGAAGATACGTGATTGGACTATGACCTTTCATTAGTGACTAAAACAAAGTTTTGCTCTCTTCAGGAATCACTCTCTCTCTTCACCAGCCCTCCCTCTCTCCATCCCCCTCTTATATAAGTAGCAAACAAGTTTTCATGTAGCATCTATGCACTAGCTACATTCCTCTCGCCTGTACAGGCAGTGCCAGACTTACCATTAGGCAACTCAGGCAATTGCCTGGGGTCTCACATCATCAGAGGCCTTGTGAACTTGGCATACTGTTGTTTAATAATACATCATTTCTGTTATCTTGCCTTCATCCTTCGCTTGAGGGTTAGGGTTAGGGTTAGGGTTAGGGTTAGGGTTAGGGTTAGGGTTATGGTTATGGTTAGGGTTAGGGTTAGGGTTAGGGTTAAAAAATATCTCAACATTTCTCCCAACAATTTAAATCAACACCTACATACAAAAAAAATATCTCAGTGATGAGGGACCAAAACAAAGTATTGCTCTCTTCAGGAATCATTGTCACTCTCTCTCTCTTCTCCAGCCCTCCCTCTCCGTCTCTCCAGCTTACATAAGTAGCAAAGAATTTATCATTAAACACCTATGCACTAGCTACATTCCTCTCGCCTGTACAGGTTTTGTTTAGTATTTGGTATTTTTGTCGTGCCTGGTGTACAACAGAAACACCATTAGAGTTAGGAAGAGCTAAGGGGCCAGATTTGTATTTTAAGCACCAAAAGAAGGTTACTCACACGGCTTCCATTTTCGCCATCTGTATTCAATAAAAAATGTAATGTCGATAAAGGTGGTTTCAGGTCACATAATTCGAACAGACCATACCTTTACTCATGATTTTGGCAGGCATACAAATGTTATATTACACGCACACACACACACACACACACACACACACACACACACACACACACACACACACACACACACACACACACACACACACACACACACACACACACACACACACACACACACACACACACACACACACACACACACACACACACACACACACACGCCTTCCATGCTTACAGTCTGTCTTCCTGTGGTAGTGGCGTCTTGCTAAACACAAACAGCGAACAATACGGCCCGGGCTAATCTCTGATCCTCTGGAACATAGTGTTCCTGCACACAGTCAAACAAACAGCGCCCGCCAGCTAGCCACCAGCCGCCAGCCCAACCAAGTGCAGCGCAGCCCAACGAGCTGCTCTCAATCAGGGGAAGGGAGATAAGAGGAGATGGCTGATCCATCTGATACACTCACTGAAAGGCATGATGGGATCACGCCCAGTCCGTTCTGACGATGGCTGCCCCCTGCTCCCCCTTCCCACGCCATAACGGCCACCCACATCTTCATGTTCATAACTTGATGTGCCACACCACACATCTGTCCATCATTCTCCCCTCGTGCCACTTCAACATCTTAATGAGATTGTCAACAAATATTTGACATCTTAACAGGCAAGACCACCTGCATAGCGGCCACAGGCACATTTTTCTGGAGGATAAACATTCTTCTGTGATTTGCTGACTGTGATGGGCTAATATTCAAAAACACAGGTGGCGGACCACAGTTGCCCAGTGCCGCTCTGCCACTGCATACAAACTAGGCAACCGCTGCCTTGGCAGAATAATGATTTAAGTGAGAGTGAGGGAAGGAGGGAGTGGCTAGAGTTGTTTCATCGCCTTTCATCTTTCTCCACTGTTTTATCAGATAACAGCTGAAAATGATGTGATTTAAGTATAATCTCAAGATTAGGATTTAGTAAAAAGATTAGGATTTAGTAAGAAGGAGATGCACCTCTGATCCATGCTTTTACTGTCACAGTGTCTCCCTGACTACCTCCAATGCAAAATGACTCATTTCAAATGACGTTGGCTGATGAACTACTATACCACACACGTTAGAACTTATGCAGTTGAGTTGCTGTCCAGCATGTGGACAGTGGATAATTTTTAAAATGTTTTAATGTTTTGGCAAACATTTATTTTATGTGTTTGTATTTTTTGTACTTTTATCTCTTTATCTCCCTAATTTCGTGATATCCAATTGGTAATTAGTCTTGTCTCATTGCTGCAACTCCCCTACGAACTCGGGAGAGGCGAAGGTCGAGCGCCATGCATCCTCCGAAACACGACCCTGCCAAGTCGCACTGCTTGTTTTGGCACATTCTAATAGTAACTTCCAAGCCACAACTACATGGGCAGACACAGGCTTTATAAGGCTTGCAGTCTGGGCCAAAGAGCTGCCTATCCTATATGAGTACCATCAGCTCAATACAATAGTGTGTCATAAGGGCCCAAGATGTGTATAAAAACCTTATGAATCATAGCTTCGAAGACATAGGGGCTTAGTGGATAAAGTTCTAGACAGACATACTAATATCTCCAGTAAAAAGGAGGTATTGACGGGAATGGGCCTGGGACTGAGGGCTGGACTGGGGCCAGCTGACGTGAGCAAGTGCATTGCGGTAAAGCTGGCTGGAGGAAGAGGAAGCTGGGAGCTGGAAGGACCAGGTGACAGTTTACTGAAGAAGGTTTACAACAACAACTTGCAGATACGCAGATGAAGTTAAATAGAGAGGGGGGGGGGTGGGGGGGGGGAGACAGGGATATGGAGAATACCAAGAATTCAGCCCCTCCCCCATGCTGTTTCTCCAGCGGGGTTGGGGCTGGGATTTCAGAAGCCTGCGTTCCCGACCCCTCCTGAGACCTTGTCACAATAAACGGCATGTTTCAGTTTAGAGACGCCATACAGCTGGGAAATACTGTTTCCCTCTCTATCTCTTTAAAACCCTCACATTAAACTCTAAAAGAGCCCTAAAACCTCACACAAGCACAGTGGTCTTACACAGAGGTAGTTTTTGTGCCACTAGCCTGCCATTTAAAGCTCCATCAAATGACTGTGAAAGAGAAACCAAACTGAGACCTTACTGATTATCTTGGAGAGTATAAGGCCTGCACTTTGCTTGGCTTGAACATAATAATATTAATCCAACACCACAATCTTCAAGTTTGGAGTGAGATCAAAAACAATACTGATATATTACTCAATTATAGTCAATAGAATGATTTGAAATCATGATTTGAAATGTGTGTGTGTGTATGTGTGTGTGTGTGTGTGTGTGTGTGTCTGTGTTTCTCTCTGTGTGTGTGTCTGTGTTTCTCTCTCTCTCTCTGTGTGTGTGTGTGTGTGTGTGTGTGTGTGTGTGTGTGTGTGTGTGTGTGTGTGTGTGTGTGTGTGTGTGTGTGTTTCTGTGTGTGTGTGTGTGTGTGTGTGTGTGTGTGTGTGTCTGTGTGTCTGTGTGTGTGTGTTTCTGTGTGTGTGTGTATGTGTGTCTGTGTGTTTCTATGTGTGTGTGTGTCTGTGTGTCTGTGTGTCTGTGCATGAGTAAAGTTCTGGATTAGAGAGCAAAAATCTTTAGTGCCAAGTCTCCTAGGGGCACTTACCTGACACAACATGTATAACACTGCCTGGCCCTCTCTAGGCTCTCTTCTCTTTTCTCTGCTCAACGCCAGTCAGGTCATATTCAATACTGATGGAAAGAACTAAACCACTACAAGGCCCCATTCGATCCACTACTTTGAAAAGGATCCCAGAAAAATTGAGGTAAGACAGACACAGACCTTCCAGAGGTGTGGGACCAGCAACCACATACTGTCTCGCAGTGTGAATTTAGTTTATGTCTCTCGGTGTGAATTTGGTTAATCTCTCTTCATACCATGGCCAATCTGTAATCATGGCCTAGAGGAAAAATGTTGAGTGGGGTATGTCAATGTTTGGGTAATGTTAGGATAGCGCTGTGGCAAGGCAGTGGGCACAGTGCCAGCTCTGTCTGCACAGGCCAATGGACTGAATAGCTGAGTTGACAGGGGCTTTGGCCAAAGCAGGGCCTTTCTACTCCCTAACAGGCTACTGGCTCCTTTAGAGGACCCATCACAGAACAAGCCACACACACACACACACACAGAGAGAGAGAGAGACAGAGAGACAAAGAGAGAAAGAGAGACGGAGAGACAGAGAGACAGAGAGACAGAGAGACAGAGAGACAGAGAGACAGAGAGAGACAGAGAGACAGAGAGACAGAGAGAGACAGAGACAGAGAGAGAGAGAGACAGAGAGAGAGAGAGAGAGAGACAGAGAGACAGAGAGACAGAGAGACAGAGAGAGACAGAGAGACAGAGAGAGAGAGAGACAGAGAGACGGAGAGACAGAGAGACAGAGAGAGACAGAGAGACAGAGAGACAGGGAGAGACAGAGAGACAGAGAGACAGAGAGACAAAGAGAGAAAGAGAGACGGAGAGACGGAGAGACAGAGAGACAGAGAGACAGAGAGAGAGAGACAGAGAGACAGAGAGACAGAGAGAGACAGAGAGACAGAGAGAGAGAGAGACAGAGAGACGGAGAGACAGAGAGACAGAGAGAGACAGAGAGACAGAGAGAGACGGAGAGACGGAGAGACAGAGAGACAGAGAGACAGAGAGACAGAGAGACAGAGAGAACCCCATAATAAAGGTGATATAACCTCACGAAAGCCACAAACCAAAACAGACCAGCACTAAGTGACTGGTGTAGAAAGCCAGAATGCTTTATCAGTTCACAGTGCTAGCTATGAGAATAAATGTTGTGGTGACAGTACGTGAAAAACATGGGAATAGACAGATCCTTTACTTATGAAACATATGATAAATGAATGGGGGAAAAAAGTGGATACTTACATTTGTCATGCAGCTTGTACATTGTTATTGTATAGCCATATGAGAACAGTAAGTAAATAAACACATCAAATAATCCCATAAGTGGATCCTTTCACAATAACACATGGTCTATAAAACTAAGTATGCAATATCACCGCTGAAATAAACATTGCTGTACAAGCCAGGCCAGAAGCAATGATTCACCCCATTGACAATGCCATAAAGACTAGTTATTTAAACATGCAATAAATGGCAAGGCCTAATACACACACACACACACACACACACCCACACACACACACACACACACAGACACACCCTCCCACCCTTGGGGCTTTCTCTTTTTAATCTCTAACCTCATTGAACCAGTGATCTGGTAGTCTTCTCTAAGATGGCCGCCGACATGTCTCTTGTGTTGAATAAGTTGTTATGTCTAATGGGAAACCCTTCTCTGCCCAAAGGAAATGTCACTTCATTCTCTACAGCCGCTCCAGTCCATGATTTCCTGATCATAAAGATTTAGTGTCCCTGTTCGATTCTTAATACCTGTCTTGTTTATGTTCTGGATGTTTGGGGTTGATCTGATAGTGTGTATTTGAGAAAGCTCTTCAGTGCAGTCACGAGGCTGGCGCAGACTGAGAGGCGCTCATCTCATTACTAGACTCTCTCACACTGCTCTCCTCATGGGGATATGGTGTCTCTAGCTAACCCTTTTACTCAAACAATACAGAAAACGCTCCAGAACTAAAGGACGCACAAATCCACTGTCTTCTCCTAGGGAGCCGGGGGAGAGCTAAGGAGCTAAGAATTAGAAGATGTTAAATATATTTTTCATGATTTGGCTCGCACATGGGATAGACCATTACTAAGCTGTGGGCAGTGAAAACTGATACCAGTAAATAAGTTAATAAGTGAAACAAACACGACTTCACAAGTCACCACCACTCGGGAACAGTTATCGCCATGTATTTTTTTGCTGTAGGCTGAAGTACAGTACGCTGTGGGCTCTGCGTACTGTAAACCAGAACTACAGGCTCACCATCAGGCAACACTCAATACATACATACTACACAGTAGTACTGTACATGTATGTGGCAATCTTTGTGGTTCCCAGAATGTTTTAGTCCATTTTCTTAATATAAAATGGTCACAAGGTCAATATTTAGTTTTGCTCTGAGGTCTGAGATTAAAGTCAAAGTTACAGGTGTTATGCCTTCTGAAAACCTTCCTTATAGATGAAGTAGGCTACAGCCACTGAAATTCACTCTCCCTTTCATCACTCTCTTTCTCCTTCCCTGTTCACCACTCTAGTTACTGTATAGACTATCTTTATTATTACTTTGAGAAGTTCTGTTAAACCTGTTGATGCCAGGCAGATTTACGCCCCCTTTGGAGAAATTGGGTACCCCTAATAAACTGAAAAAAAAAATATATTAAAAATTGCTAATATATGCATATAATAATTATTATTGGATAGAAAACACTCTAAAGCTTCTAAAACCGTTGGAATTATGTCTGTAAGTATAGCAGAACTCACAGGGCATGCATTCTTCCAAACTAGTTTTTGTGGCCATGAAAGTTGGAGCAACTTTGACGTCATGCCCCCACCCTTCCCGACCACTTATGGATCTGGGGACACTTTCCATCTCTTCCACTAGATGTCCTCTTTCTTTGGAGCGTTCAATCGTTCAAATCGCGCGAGAATTGGCCCTACAGGAGTGGTTGGAGTAAGTGTCGCGATAAAAAAACCTGTGCGTTAGGGCGCGAATTGGTCACAGCCATTCCTTTGTGCCAGCACTCCTGGGAAGAGCAAACGATGCCCGGTTGAATTGAAGTTTGTTTTGCACGTCTAAAACATCATAAAGCTTGCTTCTGCACTTAGTTTGACCTGTTTAGTCGACATATAATGTGTAATTTTGAAGTTTTGATGCGCAACTTATCCGGACCGGAGGACGTTTTGGGTGCATTTCAGCTGATGTTATTAGCAGTAGCTAATACAAAGACGCAAGACTTGAAACCAAACGATGTATTGGGTAAGTATGAACCCTTCCAGAACATTCTGAACGAAGACCATCGAAGGTAAGGGAATATTTATGCTTAAATCTGTGTTTCTGTTGACTCCAACATTACGTGGAAATGTAGCTTGGAACTGAGCGCTGCCTCAGCATATGAAATAGTGTGCGATTTCTGTAACGTTAAAAATAAATCTAACACAGCGGTTGCATAAAGAAGCAGTGTATCTTTCTAACTATATGTAGAACATGTATATTTAGCCAAAGTTTATGATGTCTATTTACGTTATCTTGCCGAGCTACCTAGGTTTCCTGCGGGCATTTTTGAGTAATTTCTGAACATGAGTACACTGTAAATGGACATTTATGGATATATATGGCATATTATTGAAAAAAAAAAAATGTACTGTGTAACATGTCCTATCACTGTCATCTGATGAAGATTTTCAAAAGGTTAGTGAGCGATTTATTTTTTAATCCTGCTTTTATAATTTTATATTTTCTGGGACAAAATGGCTGCCGCTTGTCTTTGTTTCGGTGGTGGTCTAATATAAATGTGTGGTGTGTTTTCGCCGTAAAACATTTTAAAAATCTGACATGCTGGGTAGATGAACAAGGTGTTTATCTTTCATTTGAGCTATTGGACTTAATAATGTGTGGAGGTTAAATATTTTTAAGAATATTTTTGCGTTCCATGCGCCACCGTTTGAGCTGAACGGGGGGGAGGGTGTTCCTACAGAGGAACTCCTGGCATCAACAGGTTTTTAAGCAGATAATGTGTGCTATGTCTGTT
This sequence comes from Oncorhynchus mykiss, assembly GCF_013265735.2. Taxonomy (NCBI): domain Eukaryota; kingdom Metazoa; phylum Chordata; class Actinopteri; order Salmoniformes; family Salmonidae; genus Oncorhynchus; species Oncorhynchus mykiss. The sequence continues at coordinate 29,294,988 of NC_048584.1, read as the reverse complement.
TAACAGATTCTGTTTTTTTAACTCTTCATTAGCCCTACATAGCCTACTAATGATGATTGGTTGACTCATAACCCGCATTCCCCGCGGATATATCCATGGGCTGTATAAAGAGAAAACAATACCTTCAAAAATCCGTAAATGTATAATTATTGTGCAATTTATAGCCTATCTAGGCTACATTGAGGTTTTTCTTTCACGATTGTAGGCTATCTGGCATTAGAGTGTAAGCCTAAACTTTAGGAAGTAACTGTACGCGAGCCTAATAGCCTACACACCAGTCGCCAAATGCTTTTGGGAACGGGCAGAAAAAGGTAACGTCATTGATCCACGGAGGCAAAAAGGAAAACGCCAGAGTTCAATTCAATAAGAGAAAAGCTGCAACATTTGCCAATTTTTTTTTTTTAATTCTTCAAGCTTTGTCAAATTGGTTGTTGATCATTGCTAGACAATCATTTTCAGATCTTGCAATAGATTTTCAAGCGAATTTAAGTCAAAACTGTAACTTGGCCACTCAGGAACATTCACTGTCTTCTTGGTAAGCAACTCCATTGTAGATTTGGCCTTGTGTTTAAGGTTATTTTCCTGTCTGGTGAAAGCAGACTGAACCAGGTGTTCCTCTAGCAGTTTGCCTGTGCTTATCTCTATTACATTTATGTTTTATCCTGAGAAACTCCCCAGTCCTTAATGACGACAAGCATACACGTAATATGATGCACCTCTACTTCAACATATGGAGAGTGCTCCCAGGTGGCGCAGTGGTTAAGGGTGCTGTACTGCAGCACCAGCTGTGCCACCAGAGACTCTGGGTTTGTGCCCAGGCTCTGTTGTAACTGGCCGTGACCGGGAAGTCCGTGGGGCGATGCACAATTGGCCTAGCGTCGTCCAGGTTAGGGAGGCTGGTATGGATGTCCTTGTCTAATCGCACACCAGCGACTCCTGTGGCAGGCCGGGTGCAGTGCGTGCTAACCAAGGTTGCCAGGCGCACAGTGTTTCCTCCGACACATTGGTGCGGCTGGCTTCCAGGTTGGCTTTGTTGGGTTGTGTATCGGAGGACGCATGACTTTCAACTTTTGTCTCTCCCGAGCCTGTACGGGAGTTGTAGCGATGAGACAAGATAGTAGCTACTAAAACAATTACCCCACAAAAAAGGGGTAACATTTTTTAACAAATATGGAGAGTGGTACTCAGTAATACTGCATTGGATTGCCCCAAACATATAAAAAGTGAATTGTTTTGCCTTATTTTCTACAGCATGTGTGTTGTAAACAGGATGGATGTTTTGGAATATTTTCAGGCTTCCTTCTTTTCACTCTGTCAATTAGGTTAGTATTGTGGAGTAACTACAATGTTTTTTATCCTATCACTCTGTAACTGTTTTAAAGTCACCATTGGCCTCATGGTGAAATCCCTGAGCAGTTTCCTCCCTCTCCGACGACTGAGTTAGGAAGGACGCCTGTATCTTTGTAGTGAGAATTCTGGTTGCAGCACAACAAAATGTGGAAAAAGTCAAGGGGTTTGAATACTGTCTGAAGGCAATGTAAATTAGACAACAACAAAAAATCCTGCACCCCTGTCAAAAAAGAAATCGCCCCACCGTCTCTGACTGTAGCTTACAGCGCATTTTCTATATTAGAGGGTTACACTCTTAGAAAACGGGTTATTTGTGGTTTGATATAGAACCCTCTGGTTCTTCAGATGAGATTAAAGAACTCTTTACTAATAAAGGTTATATACACTACCGTTCAAAAGTTTGGGTTCACGTAGAAATGTCCTTGTTTTTGAAAAAAATGCACATTTTTCGTCCATTAAATGAACATAAAATTGATCAGAAATACAGTGTAGACATTGTTAATGTTGTAAATTACCACTGGAGCTAGAAACTACAGATTTTTTATGGAATATCTACATAGGCGTACAGAGACCCATTATAAGCAACCGTCACTCCTGTGTTCCAATGGGACGTTGTGTTAGCTAATCGACGTTTATCATTTTAAAAGGCTAATTGATCATTAGAAAACCCTTTTGCAATTATGTTAGCACAACTGAAAACTGTTGTTCTGATTACAGAAGCAAAAAAACTGTCCTTCTTTAGACTAGTTGAGTATCTGGAGCATCAGCATTTGTGGGTTCGATGACAAGTTCAAAATGGCCAGAAACAAATAACTTTCTTCTGAAACTCGTCAGTCTATTCTTGTTTTGAGAAATGAAGGCTATTCCACTCGAGAAATTGCCAAGACACTAAAGATCTCGTACAACGCTGTGTACTACTCCCTTCACAGAACAGCGCAAACGGGCTCTAACCAGAATAGAACGAGGAGAGGGAGGCCCCGGTGCACAACTGAGCAAGAGGACAAGTACATTAGTGTCTAGTTAGAGAAACAGATGCCTCACAAGTCCTCAACTGGCAGCTTCATTAAATAGTACCCGCAAAACACCAGTCTCAACATCAACAGTGAAGAGGCGACTCCAGGATGCTGGCCTTGAGCTCAGGTTCATCATGTTTCCATTGATCTTCCTTGAGATGTTTCTACAATTTGATTGGAGTCCACTTGTAGTAAATTCAGTTGATTGGATATGATTTGGAAATGCACATATCTGTCTATATAAGGTCCCACAGTTGACAGTGCATGTCAGAGCAAAAAACAAGCACAGAGTTCAAATGGATTGTCTGTAGAGCTCCAAGACAAGGATTGTTTTCGAGGCACAGATCTGGGAAGGGTACCAAAACATTTCTGCAGCATTGAAGGTTCCCAAGAACATAGTGGCTTCCATCATTCTTAAATGGAAGAAGTTTGGAACCACCAAGACTCTTCCTAGAGCTGGCTGCCCGGTGACACTGAGCAATCGGGGGAGAAGGGCCTTGGTCAGGGAGGTGGTCAGGGAGGTGACCAAGAACCCGATGGTCACTCTGATAGACCTCCAGGGTTCCTCTGTGGAGATGGGAGAACCATCCAGAAAGACAACCATGTCTGCAGCACTCCCCCAATCAGGCCTTTATGGTAGAGCGCCCAGACGGAAGCCACTATTCAGTAAAAGGCACATGACAGCCCGCTTGGAGTTTGCCAAAAGGCACCTACAGACTCTCAGACCATGAGAAACAAGATTCTCTGGTCTGATGAAACCAAGATTGAACTCTCTGACCTGAATGCCAAGCATCACGTCTGGAGGATACCTGGCAATATCCCTACAGTGAAGCATGGTGGTGGCAGCATCATGCTGTGGGGATATTTATAGCGGCAGTGACTGGGAGACTAGTCAGAATTGAGGCAAAAATGAGCAGAGACAAGTACAGAGAGATCCTTGATGAAAACCTGCTCCAGAGCACTCAGAACCTCAGACTGGGGTGAAGGTTCACCTGCCAAAAAGACAACGACCCTAAGCACACAGCCAAGACAACGCAGGAGTGGCTTCGGGACAAGTCTCTGAATGTCCTTGATTGGCCCAGCCAGAGCCCGGACTTGAACCTGATTGAACATCTCTGGACAGACCTGATAATAGCTCACAGAGCTTGAGAACATCTGCAGAGAAGAATTCCAGTATGACAGCTTGCAAGTAGCCTAATGTTAGCCTACCAGTAAGCATGTTATTTGTCAATGTATCAAGGTAAGCAACATTGACTATTTAATTAAAATATCTGAAACCCAAGTCATATGACAAATTATAGGCTAGATAAATAAAGTTGAAACGTTATTAGAATTTGAGCACGTTTGTAAGATAATTTAGCTAGCTAGCTAAACAGAAAAAGCTAGGCTACTTTAATTTGCCACTTTACAAGCAAACTCTTTGAAATATACATTATTTTTATTATGGGATATGCCAAATAGAGCTACAGACCCAGTCTAACATGTGCAAATAACCAACTGTTGATTTTTTTTCAATATTTCAGTGTGGAGTCAATTGAGGGGACTAGTCTGTTTCATGAAGCCATTAGAAGACTGTTGCTGACTGTTGCTGACTGTACAGTTGAAGTCTGAAGGTTACAAACACATACGTTGGAGTCATTAAAACTCGTTTTTCAACCACTCCAAAAATGTCTTGTTAACAAACTACAGTTTTGGCAAGTCGGTTAGGACATCTACTTTGTGCATGACACAATCAATTTTTCCAACAATTGTTTACAGACAGATTATTTCCCTTGTAATTCACTGTATCACAATTCCAGTGGGTCAGAAGTTTACATACACTAAGTTGACTATTCTTTAAACAGCTGGTAGGCTAATTGACATAATTGGAGTGTACCTGTGGATGTATTTCAAGGCCTACCTTCAAACTCAGTGCCTCTTTACTTGACATCATGGGAAAATCATAAGAAATCAGCCAAGATCCCTGAAAAAATATTGTAGACCTCCACATGTCTGGTTCATCCTTCGGAGCAATTTCCAAATGCCTGAAGGTACCACGTTCATCTGTACAAACAATAGTACGTAGGTATAAACACCATGGGACCACGCAACTGTCATACCGCTCCGGAAGGAGACGCATTCTGTCTCCTAGAGATGAACGTACTTTGGTGCGAAAAGTGCAAATCAATCCCAGAAAAAACAGGAAAGGACCTTGTGAAAATGCTGGAGGAAACAGGTACAAAAGTATCTATATCCACAGTAAAATGAGTCCTATATCGACATAACCTGAAAGGCCGCTCAGCAAGGAAGAAGCCACTGCTCCACAAGCCGAAGAACACCATCCCAACCGTGAAGCACAGGGGTGGCAGCATCATGTTGTGGGGGTGCTTTGCTGCAGGAGGGACTGGTGCACTTCACAAAATAGATGGCGTCGTGAGACAGGAAAAGTATGTGGATATATTGAAGCAACATCTCAAGACAATCAGTCAGGAAGTTAAAGCTTGGTCGCAAATGAGTCTTCCAAATGGACAATGACCCCAAACATACTTCCAAATTTGTGGCAAAATGGCTTAAGGACAACAAAGTCAAGGTATTGGAGTGGCCATCACAAAGCCCTGACCTCAATCCCTATAGAAAATGTGTAAGCAGAACTGAAAAAGCATGTGCGGGCAAGGAGGCCTACAAACCTGACTAAGTTACACCAGCTCTGTCAGGAGGAATGGGCTAAAATTCACCCATCTTATTGTGGGAATCTTGTGGAAGTCTACCCGAAACGTTTGACCCAAGTTAAACTATTTAAAGGCAATGCAACCAAATACTAATTTAGTGAATTCAAACTTCTGGCCCACTGGGTCAGATGAAAGAAATAAAACATTCTCTCTACTGCTATTCTGACATTTCACATTCTTAAAATAAAGTGGTGATCCTAACTGACCTAAGACAGGGAATTCTTACTAGGATTAAACGTCAGCAATTGTGAAAAACTGAGTTGAAATGTATTTGGCTAAGGTGTATGTAAACTTCCGACTTCAACTGTATGTATAGATTATTTATAATAAATGATGTATAATAAGTCTTGGTGATTCAATAGCCTAGTTAATCATTTCATTACTCTTAACAAACTATGTTGTGCTCTGTCTGGCAGTAACCCAGAACTATCAGAAGCAGAGGATCTCTCTTTCAGGTGCTGCTGACACCTGCATGTAAAATGTTCTTCTACATCATAATAATTATAAGACTGCATAACATTTTCTCTTCCTTTTATCAGATGAACTCATGATTCTTTCTGAAGATTAACTCGTGTTTTTGCTTCGTTTTTCTCCTCTGGTACCAGTCAAGCAGGTAGCCCAGTGGATAAGGAGATGGACCTGTGGTAGGAGTTGAACCTGTGGTTGAAAGGTGGCCAGTTTGAATCCCAGGTTGGGCGCTGGGGTAAAAATGACAGTATTGATCTGACAGCTGGAGGGCTGCTGGGTTCACATCATCAAAACATTCCCCTATGGTTGGGCACTTGATTAAGGCACTTAAGAACCTGTGCTCTTCTCAACTGTATGATTGGGGGGTTGAGAACAGAAGACCTATTTTTGTTGCTCAATGTATCTAATGGACGAAGTATATTATATTGTATTAATACCCAGTTCCACAAGGGGCCTAAAGGGGACTTAGCCCCCTCAGTTGAATCTTGTGGCACCTCAGTTTTAGTTTTATGTCCCTATGTAAAAATAGCAAAAAAGTTAAATTAACAGGTTGGCGGAAAAAAAAGATCTGTATCTTCGCTGAGCTGTCAGCACAATGGACAGAGCACGCCACGGTGTGTGTGTGTGGACTTTGGTAAGCCACTGGGGTGGTTAGGTACGACTCCTTTGTATTTCCATAAAAAGCAGGGAAAATGTTTGTCATCTCTGTGGACGGCTAAGTGAATAACGTGATCAAGTTTACCAGTTGGGTCCTGGTGAGGACTCCATGTTGGAGGCCGAACTGTGACCTTCCTGCTCTTCTGCTGTTCCTATAGGGGGCACTCTGCAGGAGTGTCCTGCCCTATGATGGGGTGTGTGAGGTTTTCATCCTGACATTGACTGACACTGAATTGATTATGACCGAGCTCTCTCCTAAGTCTGGAGAGGAGAGCACCCAGGAGAGCACCCGGGCTTGGGAGAAAATGGCGGCATCTCTAAAATGTTCCTGAGTGTGGCAAGGAAGTTGTGTAACTGCTGGGGGATCTGGAGACAACCCCAGTGTCCACTGTGCATCGTTTGGGATAGAATGCTCCTTTACCTGCTTCAACAAAGGCCCATGCAGGGAGGTTTGTGCACCAGTTTCGCCAAAAGTTTAGTGGACAGTGTTTAGGGCCTGAGCAAAGTGTTAATCTGCCTCAGGGTAAATTCTATGATGTTCCTTTATTTGCTCCGCCAATCTACATTCACTAAATGGACATACCATGTTGGTCAATATGTATCATGTACCCAGTGCTTGTTTGGAATGTGCCATTCTGCCTGGCTGTCACATGTCCATTCGTTTAGGGAGTGTGTGCGTTTAAGGGGGGTGGTTAGAAATACTGAACCATGGTGATTTCAGATGAAGGGAACATCTCCTGACAATGTTAATTAAGGTTACTGCTTATGTGTTAGGAACGTGACTTGAGCATCATTTAAAATGTGGAGACCAGGTGTGTCGTGAAGACATGCTGTAGACACGTCTCTCTCCACTATTGCGCACTGACTCCTGACAATTCCTGCGGGATATTTGTATCAGCGTTCCAGTTGTTTGTCAATGTTTATCAATGCACCACGAAATATATATTCCTCAGTGAAGTTACTGTTAATCCCTGCATATTCCCCCATTTATTTTGAATGTTTGGTTATGAAAATGTTGACAATTCATTAAATACAATATACACTCATAACATTCTCCTTCTCCAAGTGGAAAAGTTGTTTGGAGAGCTCACAAACTGCGCAACACTTGTGGATAAATAACGTGTGGTTTATTTAATTGCATTTAACAGTTTGCTGTCAATTTATTCATTGTCTTTGATTGGAGAACATGTGTCTGATTTCTCTGTCATTTTTAATGTTGTGTGAACGCGGCGGTTTAGCTGTCTATAGATATACCTGGCCTGCTTGCCAAGAATAGGTGCGGCTAAATGTATTTCATTCCCTTTGGGGATGTTCTAGTTAGTTCACTTTTGGGTAACTCAAGAGGAGTCTGTATCTGAGCCTGGTAGACCCCACATGTGCTTTATTGGTTAAAACAGGTTTTTCCTGAATGCTGGTTAAAACAGGCTTTTTCTTTTGAGTACTGACATTTTGAAGTCAGAACTTTGTACATATATTTGTAAATATCACCATCATATTTGAAACACCAGCGCTGTGTAAATAAATCCGACACTCATTTGCACTTTTATCTGCCTGCCTCCTGCTGAATCTTTGTCCTTACGACTGCTAGAAGGCCAGTATTTTACGCTGATACAGCGCAGCAGAGAAAGGCTACAGATTTCGTGCCAACCTGTCACTTCAAAAGCACTCCATGATCTTGGAGTCTCTGCATTTGAACTATATGTTTATTGTGGTATAGCGTGAAATAAGCAGAATTCAATATCATTCCAATGCAAGGACCCCCAAAATGTTGCAATCTCGGCGATTTCAAGAACCCCTTTAGTAACTTTATCCTGGCGCCGGGTCTTATTATTGTGTTGTAAAGAAGTCACCAGTGTTAACCTGGCTCATCATTCAAACAGAGATGCCTCCCTGGCCATCAGTGCATATTTCCAAACTATGTTTGCATATAAAGACAATAAATTCTAAAAACTAAAAACTATGCTGGTATTCTTTTGTCCATTATTAAATTGTTAATACAAAATTATATTCTTAGCTAAAATTTTTACAATTTAATAGTAGTATAATTAACAAATGGCACAATGCAAGGTTCTATATAGAACCATTTTGGTTTAGTGAAGAATAACCTCTACGGTTGCTATCAAAGAACCCTATAAATGGTTCTATATATAGAACTTTTTGTGGTTCCATATATGTAGCAAGTGATAGAAGCCTTTTTAGTTCTATAAGGAACATTTTATTCTAATATTATACCCTATAAAGTACAGCGCGCTATTTGTTAAAGGGCAACAGGTCTCCGAGCTACAATTTTTCAGCGAAATGTCACTCATTGATTGCGAGGAAAATCGCTTACTAGGCCTAGCATTTAACGTGTTGATAGTAGGTTTAACATGATAGTTTCTTATCAAATGTATACATCTAAGAACAAATAGGCCAAACAATAAATCTAAACAAATCTACTTTACCTTTTCTTGTCCTTATCAGCCGTCATGTTTTCTTTTGCAAAGTTCAGTGACAAATGGAATTTCCCCGAAAGTCCGAATCAGTCCACTTACGCAACAATTTTCAAGTAACAAATAACATACACAATGAAAAATATTGAAAGTCAAATCGAGATGAAGTAATTTATCTGCTCTTTACGCACAGTCCATTTCAGATGCAAGTTGTCTTTCAGAAGCAGTAGGCAGCTGTACAGTCTCAGAACACTGCCAAGGATTGTACAGCCTTTTCACCGATTCACTAAAGGTAGGCCTACAATCCACAACCTTTAGCCTACAAATGCTTTAGAAGTTGGATAAAATAGGGTCCGCTGTCAAAGTTTCCTTCGTTGCGTTGGTTGTGCTGGTCTACTGAACTTCTAGCACGGTTCGCTGTTCACTCTTTTGCGCTCAGCTGGCCCGTTGACAGTCGCTCACGCGTCAATCTGACCGCAGTGATTGGTGAAAATGCTGTGTAGAACCGCCTTAAATATCCCCACCCACTAACCTGATGGTTTCGTCGTTTTATACTTTCGTTCAGAGTCCCTGTAGGCCTACATACTTTGAGGCCTACAATTTTGAGTTGACTTGCCCTTGTATGTTGTTGTGTACAGTTGAAGTCGGAAGTTTACATACACTTAGGTTGGAGTCATTAAAACTCGCTTTTTAACCACTCCACAAATTTCTTGTTAACAAACTATTGTTTTGGCAAGTCGGTTAGGACATCTACTTTTTGCATGACACAAGTAATTTTTCTAACAATTGTTTACAGACAGATTATTTAATTTATAATTTACTGTATCACAATTCCAGTGGGTCAGAAGTTTACATACACTAAATTGACTGTGCCTTTTAACAGCTTGGAAAATTCCAGAAAATGATGTCGTGGCTCTAGAATCTTCTGGTAGGCTAATTGACATAATTTGAGTCAATTGGAGGTGTACCTGTGGATGTACTTCTTTATATCCACAGTAAAACGAGTCCTATATCGACGATAACCGGAATGGCCACTCAGCAAGAAAGAAGCCACTGCTCCAAAACCGCCATAAAGGCCAGACTACAGTTTGCAACTGCACATGGGGACAAAGATCGTACCTTTTGGAGAAATATAATCTGGTATGATGAAACAAAAATAGAACTGTTTGGCCATAATGACCATCGTTATGTTTGGAGGGAAAAGGGGGATGCTTGCAAGCCAAAGAACACCATCCCAACCGTGAAGCACGGGGGTGGCAGCATCATGTTGTGGGGGTGCTTTGCTGCAGGAGGGACTGGTGTACTTCACAAAATAGATGGCATCATAAGGCAGGAAAATTATGTGGATATATTGAAGCAACATCTCAAGACATCAGTCAGGAAGTTAAAGCTTGGTCGCAAATGGGTCTTCCAAATGGACAATGACCCCAAGCATACTTCCAAAGTTGTGGCAAAATGGCTTAAGGACAACAAAGTCAAGGTATTGGAGTGGCCATCACAAAGCCCTGACCTCAATCCTATAGAAAATTTGTGGGCAGAACTGAAAAAGCATGTGTGAGCAAGGATGCCTAAAAACCTGACTCTGTTACACCAGTTTTGTCAGGAGGAATGGGCCAAAATTCACCCAACTTATTGTGGGAAGCTTGTGGAAGGTTACCTGAAATGTTTGACCCAAGTTAAACAATTTAAAGGCAATGTTACCAAATACTAATTGAGTGTATGTAAACTTCTGACCCACTGAGAATGTGATGAAAGAAATAAAAGCTGAAATAAATCATTCTCTCCACTATTATTCTGACATTTCACATTCTTAAAATAAAGTGGTGATCCTTTCTGACTTAAGACGGAATTTTTACTAGGATTAAATGTCAGCAATTGTGAAAAACTGAGTTTAAATATATTTGGCTAAGGTGTATGTAAACTTCCAACTTCAACTGTAGGTAGCTTAATTTACGGCCTTGCATTGAACAGATAAGTACTTCAACCATCCCAACCATTCATCTGTTCATGTGCTTGTTCGTTGATGGCAACAGAAAAACACACGCTTGTCATTCATGCCAGCCAATTGGGGCATTCAGAGTTCCCATGAGTCTTTTTAAAGATGGATCTACTAAAAATGCCTTTTCTGAATAAATAACAGTTTTAGTCTATCCTCAGATAACTGTTGCTTGTTTAGCCATTCCGAAATGTTGAAGAAGACATTTCACAATTTTTTCCCCCACATGTGATATACAGTCAAGTCCATAATTATTGACACCATTAATACAGATGATCTAAAATACTTTATGAAATAAATAATACAAATCCTGAGCTATATTGTATGCAAAAAAGAGGGAATTATATTTTATACTAATACAATTGCTCAGAGTAAGATCTTTTGTTTAAAAATGAATAAATGAAATGTAAAAAAGACAGGGGTCAAAATTATTGTCACCCCTCTTTTCAATACTCCAGCACCCTCCCCTTGTGAGGATAATGACACTGAGACTTGTTCTAAAATGTTTCATGAGATTGGAGAACACATTGGGAGGGAGCTGAGACCATTCCTCCATACAAAATCTTTACAGATCCTTGATATCCTTCATCTGCCCTTATGGACTGCCCTCTTCTATTCAAACCACAGGTTGTCAATGTGGTTCAAGTCTGGAGACTGAGATGGCCATTGCAAGTTGATTTTGTTGTCAATTAACCATTTCTTTGTGGGTTTTTATTAGTGCTTGGGGGTTATTGTCTTGCTGGAAGATTCACTTGCAGCCAAGTTTCAGCCCCCTGGCAGAGGCAACCAGGTTTTTGGCTAAAATATCCTGGTACTTGGTAAAGTTCATGATGCCTTAACAAGGAGCCCAGGACCAGTGGAAGCAAAATAGCGCCATAACATTGAAGATCCACCACCATATTCTACAGTAAGTATGAGGTAATTTTCTGCATAGATATGCTTCTGTATTTCAACACCAAACCCACCACTGGTATGCGTAGCCAAAGAGCTTTATTTTCATGTCTTCTGTCCATAGCACTGCTTCCAATCCAAGTGCCAATGACGTTTATCAAACTCCAGACACATCTTGTCACATTTATTTCACATTTTGGAAATTTCACATGATCTTAAGGTCACTTATTAAATGCCATATGTTCTGCATCATCTCCTCTTTGGCCAAATGAATGGATTGGATGGGCTGCAGTGAATCTGACATTCTGACATAAACATTACCAAGAAACTCACATAACATTCCATTAAAGTGTTTAATTATTGGTGGATTAACCACACTGAGCATGTGTGTTTACAATTATTAAAACAAGGCTGGGTTTACACAGGCATTTTAATTCTGATCTTTTGCCCAATTATTGGCAAAAGAGCTGATCTGATTAGTCAAAATAACAATTAGTGAATAAAATATCAGAATCGGACTGCCCTCGTAAACAGCTTTGTGATAACAATTATTCATCTCAAGGATTAAACAAGTAAACTGAAGGTTCACTGACTGCTTTCAGTAAGTCATCTGTTGAGTTAGACCCCACTGGGTCAAAGTGACCCATAATAACTAATATACAAGCTGCCATCCTTCTCAAATACTGTATTTGATGAATCATGCAGAAAGGAAGGGAAGTGGAGCTAGCATATAAAACAGTAGATCTTTACAGATAGAAGGTGCTCTTTGGTAAAGGGGTTAAGTGGTAATCAAAAAAACAAGGAGGACCAAGGGACTCTTCAAATAATGAAAAATGCCTGCATTTTAATGGCATGTTCAATGGAATAAGATTTTAAAACTCTGACGCGTTTTGGCATAGGCCTCAGTCAGGGGCTCAAACTACTGTGAATTTGTCATTTGAATCAATATTTTCTTGTATGATTATGGGATAGTATAATTATGAACAAAATATAACTGCTTAAAATGCACTCTTCTCCTCTCCATTGTGAGGGGGAGAGGAGGCTGTCAACGTGTTCAATGGGTTCGACACACATCAACTGAACTGTAAATAGCATTGTAGTGACCTACACTACATGAATAAAAGTATGTGGACACCTGCTCGCCGAACATCTCATTCCAAAATCATGAGCATGAATATAGAGTTGGGCTTTCCACTAGATATTGAAACATTGTTGCAGGTACTCCATTCGGCCACAAGAGCATTAGTGAGGTCGGCCACTGATGTTGGGCGATTAGGCCTGGCTCGTAGTCTGTGTTCCAATTCATCCCAATGGTGTTAGATGGGGTTGAAGTCAGGGCACTGAGCAGGCCAGTCAAGTTCTTCCACACTGATCTCGACCATTTCTGTATGGACCTCGCTTTGTGCACGGGGTTATTGTCATGCTGAAACAGGAAAGTTGGAAGCACAGAATCCTCTATAATGTGATTGTATGCAGTAGCGTTGATTTCCCTTCACTGGAACTAAGGGGCCTAACCCAAACCATGAAAAACAGCCCCAGGCAATGAATACTCTTTCACCAAACTTTACAGTTGGCACTATGTATTGAGGCAGGTAGTGTTCTCCTGGCATCCGCCAAACCCAGATACGTCCGTCAGACTGCCAGATGGTGAAGCGTGATGCATCACTCCAAAGAACACGTTTCCACTGCTGCAGAGTCCAATGGCAGCAAACTTTACATCACTCCAGCCGACGCTTGGCATTGCACATGGTGAACTTAGGATTGTGTGTGGCTGCTCGGCTATGGAAACCCATTTCACGAAGCTCCCGACCAACAGTTCTTGTGCTGAAGTTGCTCCAGAGGCAGTTTGCAACTTGGTAGTGAGTGTTGCAACTGAGGACAGACAATTTTTACGTGCTACGAGCTATGAGCTTGTGTGGCCTACCACTTTGTGGCTGAGCCGTTGTTGCTCCTAGACGTTTCCATTTCACAATAAGAGCACTTACAGTTGACAGGGGCAGCTCTAACAGGGCAGAAAGTTGATGAACTGACTTGTTGGAAAGGTGGCATCCTATAACAGTGCCACGTTGAAAGTCACTGAGCTCTTCAGTAGGGCAATTCTACTGCCAATGTTTGTGTATGGAGATTGAATGGCTGTGTGCTCGATTTTATATGTCTGTCAGGTGTAGCTCAAATAGCCAAATACACTCATTTGAAGAGGTGTCCAAATACTTTTGTATAGATAGTGTATAGCTGTACCCTAATAGGGTGATTATAAATAATGTAGCTATGGTGATTCTGGGTGAATTATCACCTGTGAGACATCGATCAGAGATAGAGCACTAACTGAGTAGCTGAACTGTGTTTGACTTTAACAGTTGCTGTACATTGTCATTGATAACAATAACAGCAATGCCAAAGTTATGGCCCAGTAGTCTAACACTGGTGTTTATAGTCCATAATGTGTGATAATAGGTATCTTCTGTTGTTTTTTCCCTCTAGATATTGTCTAGATATTTTACAAGTTTCCATGACACTAGCAGGGAATGCAATGTTTGCTTTGAAAGGGAAGAATACCCAAATGTGGAACATCAGTCAATGATTAATTGCACATCGTGGTATCATTTTAGCAGTGCATATCTCAGAGTACATTCCAACAGTGGTCAGTTATGGACACTGGACAGTACTCTATATGCATTCAACCCTGGCACTGTAAACAGTGTTGCATAGAGAGCTTTTTTAAAAACCTTTATTTTAGCAGGGAATCCCATTGAAACCAAGGTCTCTTTTGCAAGGGAGCCTTGCATACATACAGTAAATATCGATTAACACTGAACAGAAATTAGCTCTAAAACAAGCAAATCCACTGTTTGTTTTGACATCATCATATTTAATAGGTTCCAAAAACAAACAATACACATTCACATCCTTTAGAATACAGTACATTTGGCACACAGCAAAATGCTTACAATGACATAACACTAATACATGGCAAAGGAATTCAAAATAAAACATCAGTCAGGTGACAAATTGTACATATAAAGCTTCACAATACAGAAACCGAAAATTAAATCTGGTTACCCAGACCCAGAACTAAGCCTTGTCTTGGTTTAAAAAGCAATTTCAATAGATATTCTTTATTGAACATGCTTTTTAGTCCAGAAGTAGTCTTAATTTGGGTCCGGGAAACCGATCCTAAATGTAGAGGTACATACAGTAATATAATGCATATGTCTGTATGTTTTATTCTACTGTATGTAAAAAAAATACATAATACTCAGCCGGACATATTTTTACACACAATTTAAGAGGTACTTCTCCAGCCATGTACAGTATATTATACTTATTGAGCGTTACTGGTTCAATGACTTTACAACAGACCAAATGGGTTTCCTATGTGCTGTTCTTTTCTTCTTCCTATTACAAACACTTTAAAGAGTCCAAATAAAAGAAGGAGGATGGACAATTGGAGTTAGCATTTGGCATGGAGGATTTTGGACCTGCAGGGCCACCCTAGGACAGGGATCCGTCATCTTACAAAACACAAACATAAGAGGCCTAACATCGAGAAGCACAGACAAAACAGAGAGACTGTAAACCAAAGAGACAGGTAAATGAAACTAAAGGACACGATACAGACAGAGAGAAGAGGGTAGATATGAGCTATACGAGGGGAGACAAGTACTGTAACGGTTACATCCTAAAAAACTGGCATAAGGAAACAGCATTGTGCCAGCCTGAATGGTGACGTCTGTCAAATGTCCTCTTCACCTTCAGATCCTTTAACACGGTTCTCATGTTGCTATGCACTAACTGGGTAACAGAGGGGGATCATGTGATCCATTCACACAGGTGCCTACGTGTCAAATGCATGGGCGCTTTAGGTGTATGAAAGGCCTACATGCAGTGGTGTGTGTGCTGGGGGGGCGTTAAGCATTTTCAGGATCCAGTATGAGAGGCATGTTTAAAGCCTTTTAAATACTGCTTGATCAGTATTGCTTTGACAGTTGATGCCATGATACTGTCCACTATTACTACTGTTACTACCACTGTTACTACTGTTACTACCACTGTTGCTACAGTTACTTCTGCTCCCCATACCATAACTGCTACTGCTAGTGGAGCTAGCACTATTATACATGCTACTAATAATACTACATCTACACTACTAAAACTACTACTACAATAACAAATGCTACGGCTCCTTCTACAGTACTGCTACTTTCACTACCACAGTGCCACCCCTGCCTCTTCAATTGCAAATAGTCCTACAACTATCACTCCAAATTTCAAACGTTACTTTAAAGTTTCTACTCCAAAATGGAATGTACTACTTGCAGTATTGAAACAAAGCAACATGGTTATTGATAGAATTTGAGAGTAGATTGGACTTTACCTTGATTTGGTGTAGGCCTGCAATAAACCATATACTGGTCAGAGAGTTATTAGGCATGAGTGCATTAAGAAGGTCAATGGTTTCCATAAAATGAATTCATCCAATAGCTTTGCTACCTTTGGTTACATTGATGTTTTAAAGAGATATGCTATAGGAAATGTTGACCTTTTCAAAGAGAGTTAAGAAGAGAGGGCGGGGAAAGGGGTGGTGGGGTGGTTTGATGGAGCATTCTGAAGGAAGCACATAGACATGGCTATCAGCTGAGTTGAGGACAGGCTAATGAAAACAGCCATGCATATACTGTAAAAACCAAACAGAACAACAGCAAAGAGCGGAGGGAAGAACAGTGAAGACACCCGGCAAGACAGAAAGGGAAAGCAAAAACAGACAGAAACATACACAGAATATTGCACATGGACATTGTAACGTTTTCATATTCTAATAATACACAATAATATCATATGCATGACCATGCAAAGGATGATACCTCTATTTCTCCAAGAAGTCCACAGGCTTCTATATACAAGGTGGTCTGTACAGAGGGAAGGACACGGCTATCTGGTGATGCCTTCACCCACATGATTGTGAGTCTTGTTGCATAGCAGGGAAATCCAGGATTTCAAACTCTGAGCAACAAGACAATCCAGTAAAATCACGACAAATCAAACATAATGAAATAAAACACACAATGAAATAAAAATGACCCAATGAAATGTAAAAAGCTTCAAAGGGGCCATTCTCATGAACCCACTGCCTATATCGCACACTCAAAAACAAACTCGCACAAACTACTACCTCGCAGTATACTAACAGACACACACACACACGTGCACGCAAATAGATGCGATACATTCAGTTGTATCCCCACGATCACTCATGCATACAAGCACATTCTTCCACATTGAAACCCATGGCATTCATTTGGAATATATGAATCTAGACTACCATAACACTGTGGGCATATCTACAATACGTAACTGGTTCGCAGTTACACACAAAAGGCATTTGATGTACTATACATGGACACATTCTAATTCTGGCGTCGTTTTGATCGTGAGGAAACTTTGAAACAGTATCAATAGTTACAGGCTTCTCTTTTTTTATTGATACTGTGAACCAATCGTTTTTTTTATAGCTTTTTTAAATACAATCATTGGTTCTAAGGATTTGGTTTTTCGCATTCAAACACGACAGAGGAGATTCTAGTACATCGAGAGACTTAAAGGACAGCTTGAGAAATTACAGATTAATATAATAATATCATTGTTTCAGTGTCATATACTCACTGAGGAACTAGGATATTTGTCGAAACAGTTGAAAGTATGACCTATCGTACGAAGACCTTGTCGAACAAGACCCCTGCCCAAAGCACACATAACCCCTGACCTTTTAATCCTTATATACACATAAAGTTGACACCGTCACACAAACATTCCCTGTTCATTTCATAGTCCACTGGAAAGGGCCTTGTGACATAATCTGGGGCAGGACTGTGAGGAGCTTTCATCACTGTTATCAGCCCGGGCCAAGGGCCAGGCTATATTCAGTCTCAGGCGGCCAATCCATTGGCCACCCACCACCACAATGAGTTGTTTTTTTTTACCGCTCTGATTGGATCAGGAGTGATCTGGACCAGCCAATAGGAACTTGATAATAAAGCAGATGGGCTTCCTATATGACCTACTCTCGAATTACATAGATTTTTAACATAGAAAACATGCACTGATGGACAGACAGAAAAATATACTGGTACAGCGCTGTAGATGATCAGGTTTATGTTTTGAAGTTGTTACTAAT
This sequence comes from Oncorhynchus mykiss, assembly GCF_013265735.2. Classification (NCBI taxonomy): domain Eukaryota; kingdom Metazoa; phylum Chordata; class Actinopteri; order Salmoniformes; family Salmonidae; genus Oncorhynchus; species Oncorhynchus mykiss. The sequence continues at coordinate 29,277,301 of NC_048584.1, read as the reverse complement.
CAGAGGCCCTAATGGCCGGAGTGTTGTATGAGTGTGTGAATGTAATAATTTACTCTGTATGTATTGTACAGTATATTTCTGGATGTCTGTATGTGAGAATTTATGTATGTGTGTGTGTTCGTGAATGCGAGTGTGTTTGTCAGTGTTTCTGCATATACATGTATGTGTGTCTATACATGCATGTGTGTGTGTTGGTGTGTGTGCATAAACACAAAGATGAGGCAGACAGCATCTGTGTGTGTGTGTGTGTGTGTGTGTGCAGGCCTTAGGACAGAGTCTCCTCCCCTCCAAAGTAGGAGAAACCCTTGAACTCGTCTTGGTTGATCTGCTTAATAATGGCGTCTTCTACAGGGGTGAGGACAGGCTCCTCGCGAGTGAAGTCCTGGTCAAAGTTGTTCACGTCCCTTTTGGTTTTCTGTACAGGAGCAGGAAGGAAGGGAAGCAGGAGGGATAGTAAGGAAAAACAGGATGATGACTGACAAATTAGATCTCTGAAAACATTTCTAAAGACAGTCATAGTGTTATTACTAGTGAATTAGTGTCACACGTGGATTGACTGTTGTTTGTGTTTCCTTGATAAAGTCATTATAAAGCAAGGCTGATTGATATAATAGACATGGATGGAGTAATCACAGAACCTTTCTTTCATGCCCCCAGTTCTCTCATTCACATTGTGTGATTGTTGAGGTGCTCGTCGCCCCCTCTCTGTGTACATGGGAACAGGACGGACCCTTCCCCTCACACCCCTTCAGGCATTTCATACCACCTCATACCCAGTCCATTCCGCAGCTCTCTATCTTTACACTATACACACACAGGAATACTGATGCTTGGATACAGATGTAGGATCGTAACTTAAGTCAGTTTTCTACAGCAAGAAAATATTCCTGCAGCCACAGGAAATTTGAATTTGTCACGACTTCCGCCGAAGTCGGCTCCTCTCCTTGTTCGGGCGGCGTTCGACGTCACCGGCTTTCTAGCCATCGCCGCTCCATTTCTCATATATCCATTTGTTTTGTCTTGTTTCATACACATGGTTTTCATTCCATAATCACACTGCATGTATTTAGTCCTCTGTTCCCCTCCATGTCTTTGTGTGTAATTGTTTATTGTTAATGGTGTATGTTCACGCGCTATACTTTTGTATTCATGTTCCGTGATTTTTGGGCACTTAGATGTCATGGTGTGCTTATTTTTTGACCTGAATAAAGGTGCCCCTGTTTACTCTACTCTGCTCTCCTGCACCTGACTTCGCCTCCCTTACACAGCCTTAACAGAATTACACACCTACTATGGAGTCAGCAGGAGCAGGTACCCCAGGGACGTGCACGGGCAGGGTGTAGTGGTGTATATCGATGACATCCTGATATACTCAGCTACACGCGCCGAGCATGTGTCCTTGGTACACAAGGTGCTTGGACGACTGTTGGAGCATGACCTGTACGTCAACGCCGAGAAATGCCTGTTCTTTCAGCAGATCGTCTCCTTCCTAGGGTATCGCATTTCCACATCAGGGGTGGAGATGGAGAGTGACCACATTGCAGCCGTGCGTAATTGGCCGACTCCCACCACGGTAAAGGAGGTGCAGCGATTTTTAGGGTTTGCCAATTACTACCGGAGATTTATCCGGGGTTTTGGCCAGGTGGCTGCTCCCATTACCTCACTGCTGAAGGGGGGTCCGGTAAGGTTGCAGTGGTCGGCTGAGGCGGACAGGGCTTTTGGGCAGCTACGGGCTCTGTTTACTTCGGCTCCCGTGCTGGCCCATCCGGATCCCTCTTTGGCGTTCATAGTGGAGGTGGACCCGTCCGAGGCTGGGATAGGAGCCGTGCTCTCACAGCGCTCGGGTTTGCCACCAAAACTCTGCCCCTGTGCTTTCTTCTCTAAGAAGCTCAGCCCAGCGGAGCGTAACTATGATGTGGGGGACCGGGAGCTGTTGGCTGTGGTTAAAGGGTTGAAGGCGTGGAGACATTTGCTTGAGGGGGCTAAACACCCTTTTCTCATCTGGACTGACCACCGCAACCTGGAGTACATCCGGGCAGCGAGGAGACTGAATCCTCGTCAGGCATGGGCCATGTTCTTTACCCATCTTGTGTTTACCCTGTCCTACAGACCAGGCTCCCAGAATACGAAAGCAGACGCTCTGTCCCGGCTGTATGACACAGAGAAGCGGCCTATGGGATCAGACTCCCATACTCCCGGCCTCTTGCCTGGTAGCGCTGGTCGTGTGGGAGTTGGACGCGGACATTGAGCAGGCGTTGCGTACAGAGCCCGCTCCCCTCCAGTGTCCTGTCGGGCGTATGTATGTTCCGTCTGCTGTCCGTGACCAGTTGATCTATTGGGCCCACACGTCACCCCCCTCTGGTCATCCGGGGATCGGTCGGATGGTGCACTGTCTGACTGGAAAGTACTGGTGGCCCACCTTAGCTAAGGACGTGAGGGTTTATGTTTCCTCCTGCTCGGTGTGTGCCCAGTGTAAGGCTCCGAGACACCTGCCCAGAGGTAAGATACACCCCTTACCCCTTCCACAACGACCTTGGTCACACTTGTCTGTGGATTTTTTAACCGATCTACATCTTTCACAGGGAAACACTACGATCCTGGTCGTTGTGGATCGTTTCTCTAAGTCCTGTCGTCTCCTCCCTCTGCACGGTCTTCCTATGGTCCTACAGACTGCGGTAGCCCTGTTTACTCACGTGTTCCGGCACTACGGGGTGCCTGAGGATATAGTGTCTGATCGGGGTCCCCAGTTCACGTCGAGAGTCTGGAGGGCGTTCATGGAACGTCTGGGGGTCTCGATCAGCCTTGCCTCGGGTTTTCACCACGAGAGTAACGGACAGGTAGAGAGAGTCAACCAGGAGGTGGGCATGTTTTTGCGGTCCTATTGCCAGGACCGGCCGGGGGAGCGGGCGGCTTTCGTGCCCTGGGCCGAAATGGCACAGAACTCGCTTCGCCACTCCTCCACTAACCTCTCCCCCTTTCAATGCGTATTGGGGTACCAGCCGGTTCTGGCGCAGTGGCATCAGGGTCAGACCGAGGCTCCTGCCGTGGGCGACTGGTTCAGGCGCGCGGAGGAGACATGGGAGGCCGCCCATGTTCACCTCCAGCGAGCCGCAGCCCGTCACCGCAGTGAGACCCCGGTGAACCGGGTCTGGCTCTCGACCCGAAATAAACCGGAATAAAAGTGTGCCTGTTTACTCTACTCTGCTCTCCTGCACCTGAATTCGCCTCCCTTACACAGCCTTAACATAATTATTGTGTGGATTATAATTAATAGACATTTTTATGGCGATCAAAAAAAACCCATCTTAAGCGTAATTCAAGTCTGAAGTTTCAAAGTGGAAATTACTAACTACAGAAGCCTTTTAAACCTCAAATACACTATAAGTAAAAAATGTCCTGCATTGCAGGAAAGTTCTGCTGCAACAAGGTGATCAAATGAAGATCCTATATGGGGTCAATTTCACGCCATGTATTGAATTCAAAACAAAATGAATTGTGAACTTGAAAAAGTATGTTTTTTTGAGGACGGGTGAAATAATGGATGTTGAAATCAAAAACCAAACAATTGAAAGCAACATGTATAGAATTGTAAACAAAAATAAGACATCAATAGCAATCATTCCACGGGCATGACAAAACATGTATTTTACTGCTCTAATTACGTTGGTAACCAGTTTATGATAGCAATAAGGCACCTCAGGCGTTTGTGGTATATGGCCAATATACCATGGCTAAGGGCTGTACGCAGGCACTCTGCTTTGCGTCGTGCATAAAAACAGCCCTTAGCTGTGGTATATTGGCCATATACCACACCCCCTTGTGCGTTATTGCTTAAGTATACACTTGAATAAGCATAATAGAGGATAAACACATACAAGTCTATGACTTATTTCCATGTTGAAGGTTAGAGGTTAATAATGGTGAGGGAGGAACAGTAAGGGCCCTAAAACATACAGTACGGTATGTTCCCTAATAGTTCAGACACACTCCATGGTGAAGTTTACCCTAGGTGCAGATCTAGAATCAGCTTCCCCTCCTCCAATCCTAACCTTAAAATGCTAAACTGACCCAAGATCAGTGTTTACAGGCAACTTCACCCTACATGGTCTGAGCTATAAGTGCTAACTCACAATGCGAGGTTTGAAGGGTGGTTTGACCCTCTTCTGCTCCAGCAGAACCCAGTCGATCTCCTTGAAGAAAGGATGAACCTTGATGGCCTCCTCCAAGCCCTGGGTGATCACACAGCCCAGACGCTTGTTTGGACTCTTCGTCATGAACTACAGGACAGGGAAACAAGCAGATGGATGAAGGGGGAAGGGAAATAAAGGTACTTGACTTAATCCTCTTGGCCCCCTTAGGAACATGGGGCAAGGATGTGAATGTTAGGAAGAGAGAAATAGAGGTGAAAGAGCTAGAGTGAGGGGTTCAGATGGTCAAGTGGTGCAGAGTGGTCTTAGTGATCTGCTCTGTGGTCATCGTTAAGAGACCAGTGGTCATTTGAAGAATCTAGTGGTCAGATATGACCATTAGGACCTCTGGGCCGGGTAATGTGACCAAAGTACCAGTGAGACTGATCACAGAGTAACACGTGCCGGTCCAAGGCAAGCACGCCTGCTTTCCCACAAGGCTTTGCAAACAGGCAGGGGACGGCCAAAGTAAACGCATGACTTGTGATGGAAAAAAGATCACACAGGAACTTGGGACACACACACAAACTAACACACTCACATGAATATTCTGCAACACTAAAACACAAATATAGAATTACACAACGTCCATACACACCACCAAACAGGACACAAACGAAAAAGCACGTAATTCACATCCACACACAAGCACAGGACACTAACAAATATTACACACTCCCCCACGCACACACACACACACAGAAAGCCGGCCGCGTTCTTGGAAGAGGAGGACCCTCTGAATGCTGGGGCGGCTCACCCCTGCCTCCCCGATTGTGCGATTACACAAGCCCCGAAACCACCAGAGAACACAAACACGCTGTTCTTTTCCCACATGAAGTGCAACGTCTCCCAGGCCTCTCTCCCCAGCCCACACAGCACTGCACAGCCACTCTGGCTTTCTGAACTAATTCCACCCAGCCCTGCTCATCCTTGCTCCTCACTCTGCTAATCACCGAACACCACTTTACTACCTCACCAGAGACAGGCAGAGAGAGAGAGACAGCAGGAGGAGGAAGAGGAGGAGGAGACGACAATAAGGTAATGTGTGGGGAGGAAAGGGGGGCTGATAAAGAACAAGTGGAATAAGAAGTGGGGAAGATATGAAGAAAGAGGGGATAAAAAGGAGAGCAAAGAGGGATGGTTAGAGATACAGGCAGACTAGGACAGGGAGATAAACTGTAGGTTACTGACCGCTTTCAGGATGGAGACTGCCTCCTTGCTTAGCCACACTGGGTAGAGGACATCATCGTGGAGAATGGACTCAAACAGGTCATCCTCATTGTCAGCCTCGAAGGGGGGCTGGCCCGCCATCATCTCGTACATAAGCACCCCCAGAGCCCACCAGTCCACAGAGGGGCCATATTCTAGCTCCTGTAGGATCTAAACACACAGAGGGACAGGAAACAATGTAACACCATCTCATACAAAATATCCTTTAGGATCTAAAAAACACAGGGGCACAGGAAACACTAACACCAGCTTCACTACAGCAGGATTTATAAGTAAGGGGGAACAGAATACTTGTGATACCAGCTCATTAGGGATGATATAATGAGAGAATGAGTAGAACAAATGAGTACATGAGTTTGATTGATTGAGTGATATATTGAGTGATTGAATGAGTAATTTATTGATTGATTGAGTAATTTATTGATTGATTAATTTATTGATTGAGTAATTTATTGATTGATTGAGTAATTTAGTGATTGATTGAGTAATTTATTGATTGAGTGAGTAATTTAGTGATTGATTGAGTAATTTAGTGATTGATTTAGTAATATATTGATTGAGTAATTTATTGATTGATTGAGAAATTTAGTGATTGATTGAGTAATTTATTGATTGATTGAGTAATATATTGAGTGATTGAGTGAGTCATTTATTGAGTGATTGAGTGAGCTTTTTTTATGAAACGGTGAGAGAGAAGCAGAGTAGAGGGTAAAGAGTCGAGTCAATGAAAGAGTACAACATGTGAGAGAGTAACTTATGGAATTGATGGTTGAGTACTGTCAGACTGTCCCAGATGAATGGGTGGTTTACTGTCAGACAATCCCAGATGAATGGGTGGTTTACTGTCAAACAGTCCCAGATGAATGGGTGGTTTACTGTCAGACTGTCCCAGATGAATGGGTGGTTTACTGTCAGACTGTCCCAGATGAATGGGTGGTTTACTGTCAGACAATCCCAGATGAATGGGTGGTTTACTGTCAGACTGTCCCAGATGAATGGGTGGTTTACTGTCAGACTGTCCCAGATGAATGGGTGGTTTACTGTCAGACTGTAGAGGGTGGAGTGTAGTGGGTAGAGGTTAGAGTGTAGAGAATGAAGGGTAGTTAGTAGAGGGTAGTGGGTAGAGGATGAAGGGTAGTGGGTAGAGGATGAAGGGTAGTGGGTAAAGGATGAAGGGTAGTGGGTAGAGGGTGGAGGGTAGTGGGTAGAAGATGAAGGGTAGAGGGTGGAGGGTAGTGGGTAGAAGATGAAGGGTAGAGGATGAAGGCTAGTGTGTAGAGTGTAGTGGGTAGAAGAAGGAGGGTTGAGGTTTACCTCAGGAGCGATGTAGTCAGGGGTCCCGCAGAAGGTGGTGGTGGTGACTCCGTTGAGAATCCCCTCCTTACACATGCCAAAGTCAGCCAGCTTACAGTGGCCATGTGCATCCAACAGGATGTTATCCAATTTCAGATCTCTGGAGAGATAGAGACAAAATGAGGTCTGAGAGGTCAGAGTGAAGCAGTTACAGAGGTCAGAGATAGAAGAGTATTCATCTGTCAGAGACAAATGAGACAAAAATAAATAAAAAGTCACTGTGTCATCACATTTATTGGAGATGTATAGATCTGCCACTCTGCCACAAATTAGGGAAGGGGTTAGGGGTAGGGGAAAATAATACATTTAAAAAAACTCTGCCACCACTGCTGAATTTTTTTTAGGGGAAACACTGCAATGCCAAACATACTCTCAGTGTTCCTACTCAGTGAACAGACACAATGCCAAATATACTCTCAGTGTTCCTACTCAGTGAACAGACACAATGCCAAATATACTCTCAGTGTTCCTACTCAGTGAACAGACACAATGCCAAATATACTCTCAGTGTTCCTACTCAGTGAACAGACACAATGCCAAATATACTCTCAGTGTTCCTACTCAGTGAACAGACACAATGCCAAATATACTCTCAGTGTTCCTACTCAGTGAACAGACACAATGCCAAACATACTCTCAGTGTTCCTACTCAGTGAACAGACACAATGCCAAATATACTCTCAGTGTTCCTACTCAGTGAACAGACACAATGCCAAATATACTCTCAGTGTTCCTACTCAGTGAACAGACACAATGCCAAATATACTCTCAGCATTCCTACTCATTGACAGACAACGCCAAATACAGTGCCTTGCGAAAGTATTCGGCCCCCTTGAACTTTGCGACCTTTTGCCACATTTCAGGCTTCAAACATAAAGATATAAAACTGTATTTTTTTGTGAAGAATCAACAACAAGTGGGACACAATCATGAAGTGGAATGACATTTATTGGATATTTCAAACTTTTTTAACAAATCAAAAACTGAAAAATTGGGCGTGCAAAATTATTCAGCCCCCTTAAGTTAATACTTTGTAGCGCCACCTTTTGCTGCGATTACAGCTGTAAGTCGCTTGGGGTATGTCTCTATCAGTTTTGCACATCGAGAGACTGAATTTTTTTCCCATTCCTCCTTGCAAAACAGCTCAAGCTCAGTGAGGTTGGATGGAGAGCATTTGTGAACAGCAGTTTTCAGTTCTTTCCACAGATTCTCGATTGGATTCAGGTCTGGACTTTGACTTGGCCATTCTAACACCTGGATATGTTTATTTTTGAACCATTCCATTGTAGATTTTGCTTTATGTTTTGGATCATTGTCTTGTTGGAAGACAAATCTCCGTCCCAGTCTCAGGTCTTTTACAGACTCCATCAGGTTTTCTTCCAGAATGGTCCTGTATTTGGCTCCATCCATCTTCCCATCAATTTTAACCATCTTCCCTGTCCCTGCTGAAGAAAAGCAGGCCCAAACCATGATGCTGCCACCACCATGTTTGACAGTGGGGATGGTGTGTTCAGCTGTGTTGCTTTTACGCCAAACATAACGTTTTGCATTGTTGCCCAAAAGTTCAATTTTGGTTTCATCTGACCAGAGCACCTTCTTCCCACCACTGCGACTTGTATGCTCTAGTCGGCTGGCCCTCGCTACATATTCGTCGCCAGACCCACTGGCTCCAGGTCATCTACAAGTCCATGCTAGGTAAAGCTCCGCCTTATCTCAGCTCACTGGTCACGATGGCAACACCCATCCGTAGCACGCGCTCCAGCAGGTGTATCTCACTGATCATCCCTAAAGCCAACACCTCATTTGGCCGCCTTTCGTTCCAGTACTCTGCTGCCTGTGACTGGAACGAATTGCAAAAATCGCTGAAGTTGGAGACTTTCATCTCCCTCACCAACTTCAAACATCAGCTATCTGAGCAGCTAACCGATCGCTGCAGCTGTACATAGTCTATTGGTAAATAGCCCACCCATTTTCACCTACCTCATCCCCATACTGTTTTTATTTATTTACTTTTCTGCTCTTTTGCACACCAATATCTCTACCTGTACATGACCATCTGATCATTTATCACTCCAGTGTTAATCTGCAAAATTGTAATTATTCGCCTACCTCATGCCTTTTGCACACATTGTATATAGACTCCCCCTTTGTTTTCTACTGTGTTATTGACTTGTTAATTGTTTACTCCATGTGTAACTCTGTGTTGTCTGCTCATACTGCTATGCTTTATCTTGGCCAGGTCGCAGTTGCAAATGAGAACTTGTTCTCAACTAGCCTACCTGGTTAAATAAAGGTGAAATAAAAAATAAAATAAAAATATAAAAAAATGTTTGGTGTGTCTCCCAGGTGGCTTGTGGCAAACTTTAAACAACACTTTTTTATGGATATCTTTAAGAAATGGCTTTCTTCTTGCCACTCTTCCATAAAGGCCAGATTTGTGCACTATATGACTGATTGTTGTCCTATGGAGAGAGTCTCCCACCTCAGCTGTAGATCTCTGCAGTTCATCCAGAGTGATCATGGGCCTCTTGGCTGCATCTCTGATCAGTCTTCTCCTTGTATGAGCTGAAAGTTTAGAGGGACGGCCAGGTCTTGGTAGATTTGCAGTGGTCTGATACTCCTTCCATTTCAATATTATTGCTTGCAGAGTGCTCCTTGGGATGTTTAAAGCTTGGGAAATCTTTTTGTATCCAAATCCGGCTTTAAACTTCTTCACAACAGTATCTCGGACCTGCCTGGTGTGTTCCTTGTTCTTCATGATGCTCTCTGCGCTTTTAACGGACCTCTGAGACTATCACAGTGCAGGTGCATTTATACGGAGACTTGATTACACACAGGTGGATTGTATTTATCATCATTAGTCATTTAGGTCAACATTGGATCATTCAGAGATCCTCACTGAACTTCTGGAGAGAGTTTGCTGCACTGAAAGTAAAGGGGCTGAATAATTTTGCACGCCCAATTTTTCAGTTTTTGATTTGTTAAAAAAGTTTGAAATATCCAATAAATGTCGTTCCACTTAATGATTGTGTCCCACTTGCTGTTGATTCTTCACAAAAAAATACAGTTTTATATCTTTATGTTTGAAGCCTGAAATGTGGCAAAAGGTCGCAAAGTTCAAGGGGGCCAAATACTTTCGCAAGGCACTGTATACTCTCAGTGTTCCTACTCAGTGAATAGACACAACACCATAGGACTTTCTCTGTATGGAGGCCAAAAGCACTGTGAGGAGCTATCTGCACTATGGAGGCTACTCTTGGTTCACACGTACAGTATGCACACAAACACACACAGAATGTTCCACAGACACAGAGTTGTGTGTCTCTCCATCGCTCCTCTCCTTTATTGTGGGCAGTGAGCGAGAGATGGAGGGTGCTGTTGGAAATGGCAGGAGTGGAGGAACAGGAGAGAAGATAAGAGGTCTGATGAAAGATGCCAGGGAGTGGCATGAAACCAGTCAGGTCAGGGTTTGATGGTTGATTGCTGAAAATATGTCAACATCTTTTAACAGATGCCATTCAGCCCAAGGTGTTTTCACAAAACAGCCTCCACGACCTGGGATTGTGTGTGTGTGTGAGTGTGAGGCACAACTGTTCTGTTTCAGAGACCTAAAAAGGACACATTAACAATCTGCATGATTCTCCTTGGGAGTGAAGTGGTAGGTTTAGGTGGGTTCATTCATCCTTATAAAACATTGATTAGTGCAGGTAATGTTACTATAGAGCAGTGTTACAATTATTTGTAAGGGGGCCACATTGGGTTGATACAATCATTCATAGGTTCGTACAGATCTTGAATTTGTTGTACTTTTTCTTCCAATATTACCAATTATCAATTGAGAGCAAATTCAGAGCAATAGAGCACATGCAATTGATTTGATGTACAGCACAACACAAATATATACACACACATCAAATAGGCTACATCACATGTATAATACCCATATTAAGGGTTACCTCAGTAGTTGGATGAGTGAAAATGTCCCTTCTGCATCTTGATTGAATTCATTCTAAATGTATAGTCTGTTGTTGCTATCCTTGTGAGGCAATCAAGGTGTGCATTGGTCAGCCTGTTTCTTTGTTTTTGTTTCACAATTTTCAAACACATAATCGGGCAATGTCTCTTACATCAGTGCTTTCCTCAAGAGCAATACTAAAACACGGTGCCACGGATATGTCAGTAATCAGTTGCTTACCGATGTCCTCGCCAATGTCTTCTATGTCCCTTGTTATGGTCGAGTCTGAGAGTTGCAGTCCCTTAATTTGCTTTAAAATAGCTTCCTTGTTTGTGAAATTAGCATACACTATTTCGGCTGAGGCCCAAAACATTTTTGGACAATATCCGCGTCTGTGAAGGCTTTGTTTCTCGTCAGTATCCAAGCAATCTCATATGTTGCCTCTGTCGTTTTCTCTGCAACAGTGCTAGATCTGTCCATCATTTGTTGTTGTCCTTTGAGTTGCGCTATTTGGTTGTTTCTGAGGTTGCTTTGTGGCGGATATGTTTTGTCAAAGTGGGCATGGTGCGACTGGAAATGTTGCTCTAAATTTGCTTGTTTAAAACAATTGACTGCCTTCTGTTCTGGCAAATAAGACAAAGTGAACTAGTCCCAGTATGCAGTACAAAAAATACTAGTATGTCCATGTCTCTTGGAACTTTCGGTGTGCTTCTTGAATCAACCGTATCCTTCTCTTAGCCACCGGAGCCACGCTATTTTGGCCTTTCTGTTAGCTACTTTAGCTAGCTGCATTTCCCCGCTGCCATCTTCCTGATTTTCCTGGTTCTCCGGTGGTTGTTTGTTCATAGCTGTCACCTTGTTCTCCAGCTCTTCCCCCTCATTTTCATTGTCAATAGATTTACGTTTCTATTTTACAATAAATCGATCCATGGTTACCAGACTGCAAGATTAGCTAGTAGCAAACTGATATGTGTCGGTCGCTGTAGCTGAGCAGTTGCGTACTATTTTGGCAAACGATCTATTGCGGCCTTTCTGTTCAACAGCTGCGCTATACTGCCATCTATCTGCCGTCCAAGGAACAATATATATATTCAATGTAGTGATTCAGGCATGCATTAAACACATTGAATTGAAATTGTATCATTGTTATGTATTATGAATGGAAAATAGGAAAATCACAGCGAGCCGCAAATTAAGGGCTCATGAGGCCCAATGTGCTATGTATGAATATGGCAACTCATCTATGCTGTGAAAATCGGGGTTGATGTAATAACATCTGGTATCTGGCAAGAATTCAAAAAGTGTTTGAATACATGCATGCACTCTTACAAGCTCCACATTATGCGCTAAGCCCTCATGTTCCAAATATGTTCCAGACGTTTCCATCAGGACATCTCCCCCCTCTCTCTCTGCCCCATCCCTATGTCTTTCCATATCTGTCAGCCCACCCTCTCTTTCCATATCTGTCAGCCCACCCTCTCTTTCCATATCTGTCAGCCCACCCTCTCTTTCCATATCTGTCAGCCCACCCTCTCTTTCCATATCTGTCAGCCCACCCTCTCTTTCCATATCTGTTTGCCCACCCTCTCTTTCCATATCTGTCAGCCCACCCTCTCTTTCCATATCTGTCAGCCCACCCTCACTTTCCATATCTGTCAGCCCACCCTCACTTTCCATATCTGTCAGCCCACCCTCTCTTTCCATATCTGTCAGCCCACCCTCTCTTTCCATATCTGTCAGCCCACCCTCACTTTCCATATCTGTCAGCCCACCCTCTCTTTCCATATCTGTCAGCCCACCCTCTCTTTCCATATCTGTCAGCCCACCCTCTCTTTCCATATCTGTCAGCCCACCCTCTCTTTCCATATCTGTCAGCCCACCCTCTCTTTCCATATCTGTCAGCCCACCCTCTCTTTCCATATCTGTCAGCCCACCCTCTCTTTCCATATCTGTCAGCCCACCCTCTCTTTCCACCCACCAGGTCACATCACCTCATCTGTGTTATTACTTTGTTGATATTTTACAAATGTTCCATCCTGAGAATATATCACTTTTCTTCCGGTCAACCAGGTCCTTCCTGCCAAAACCGGACGTGTCATTCAAAAGCATTATAAAGCATATAAATAGCCCTATGTCTGGATTTGATTAGATCTTTGATCAAAAAGTATATCCCGAGCCCGAGCCATACATTAAGCCATACACTTTATGAGCCATACACTTTATGAGCCCTACATGAAAGACATTTAATGAGCCCAAGCCCCAAAAAGCCCAGATGATTGTGCTTTTATCCAATACATATAAGACACGACAGAAAAACAGAAAAGCCCATAGATGTAGATAGCTATTTGCTCTCTTGGGTAAATAAATGAAACTATCTCCAGTAGGCTAATCTTTTTGAGTGTGAACTGTATTACTGCACTGTATTGTACACTGAGAATACAAAATATTATGGACACCCAGTGGTGGAAAAAGTACCCAATTGTCATACTTGAGTAAAAGTAAAGATACCTTAATAGAAAATAACTCAAGTAGAAGTCAAAGTAACCCAGTAAAATTCTACATGAGTAAAAGTCTAAAAGTATTTGGTTTAAAATATACTTAAGTATCAAATTAAATGAAATTGCTAAAATATACTTAAGTATCAAATGTAAAAGTAAAGTTATAAATCATTTCAAATTCCTTATATTTAGCAAACCACCAATTTAAGGATAGCCAGGGGCACACTCCAACATTCAGACATCATTTACAAATGAAGCATGTGTGTAAAATGAGTCCGCCAGAGCAGAGGCAGTAGGGGTCATCCCCTACATGTTGAGAAGTGTGTGAATTGGACCATTTCCATGTCCTACTCTAAACATTCAAAATGCTTAGGGGTCAAGGAAAATGTATGGAGTAAAAAGTACTATATTTTCTTAAGGAATGTTGTGAAGTAAAAGTAAAAGTAGTCAAAAATATAAATAGTAAAATAAAGTACAGATACCCCCCAAAAATACTTAGTACTTTACACCATATTCCTAATATTGAGTTGCACCCCCTCCTATTGCCCTCAAAAGAGGCTCAATTTATTGGGTCATAGACTCTACAAGGTGTCGAAAGCGTTCCACAGGGATGCTGGCCAATGTTGAATCCAATGCTTTCCTCTACCCTTGCCCATTCAAAACCTTCTGAATGGCACACACACAATCCAAGTATCAATTGTCTCAAGGCTTAAAAATCCATCTATAACCTGTCCCCTCCCCTTCATCTACACTGATTGAAGTGGATTTAACAAGTGAAACCAATAAGGGATCATAGGTTTCACCTGGATTCACCTGGTCAGTCTATGTCATGGAAAGAGCAGGTGTCATAATGTTTTGTACACTCAGTATATAATACTGTATTATATGGACTAGAATTACACACATCATTGTAACCATGATAAAGCAGGGAGAGAACGTGCGATTCTGGTGCAGTAAGTTACAAGTATAGGCTAGTGAATTAGATTTTAATTTTGAAATATAATAGGGTCTATTTGTATAATTAGTAGGCTGACGCCTATACTGTACACATTTCCTAATATTTCCCCTGCTGTTATTAGCCTACTTCCTATTTCTTCCTTTATTGTCGCTTCATTCATTCCTCGCTTTCAACAGTTCAATTAAATACGTTTCATTGTCCTTATTTTCATAATTCTAATGACATCATTGAATAATATAGGACTAGAAATAAATCACAATCCCAGTGGGTCAGAAGCTCACAAACACTAAGTTGACTGTGCCTTTAAACAGCTTGGAAAATTCCCGAAAATTATGTCATGGCTTTAGAAGCTTCTGATAGGCTAATTGACATAATTTGAGTCAATTGGAGGTGTACCTGTGGATGTACTACTAAAGTGGTGATCCTAACTGACCTAAAACAGGGCATTTTTACTAGGATTAAATGTCAGGAATTGTGAAAAACAGAGTTTAAATGTATTTGGCTAAGGTGTATGTAAACTTCCGACTTCAACTGTATGTGCACGTGTTTGTCCCCATCATGTTCATGGGCTCCCAAGTGGCGTAGTGGTCTAAGGCACTGCATCTCAGCTAGTAGGTGACACTACAGACAACCTGGTTCAAATCCAGACTGTATCACAACTGACTGTGATTGGGAGTCCCATAGGGTAGCACCCAGTGTTGTCTGAGGTTGGCTGTGATTGAAAATCAGATTTTTTTCTTTACTTGCCTAGTTAAATAAAGGTAAAATCATTTTTTTAAATGACGTATGCTATTTTGGGAAGAGAAATTAAAAAACTATTTTTGCATTCCTGCGCCTGTCTTCTATCATTATACAACGTGACTAATGTCAAGTAGGCATGGGCCATGTCCGAATACCTGTACTTGAGTTCTAAATAGGAGACATTTTGTGTTTGAGAAAAAATGAAGTTTTATAGAATGTGAAGAAAATAAAACATGTGTACTGTATGCTTTAAATGACAGATGACATACTAATTTAGACTTTTCATCTAGTAGAATTTTCTGAACACTATTGAGGAAGAGAATCGTCTTTTGAGATCCACGTGTGTCTGACAAAGAGTCGCGCTTTACCAAAATGAACCAATGACGGGAATCAATGCAAGTGAGCATTAGATGAGGCATTCTCAGTAGGATGAGCCTAGTATGTTGATTGATATGTGTTGCTTACTGCATTCATTTTTTTTAAACAGTACATTCTAAATAGTACAGTATGTAGTTTAGTACACAGTATAAAGTTTAATTAAGTAGTATGGAAGTCAGATTTCGGAAACAGCCATAATCTCAAATAGACATTTTAGTACAAAGGCACTTGTAGATTTAAGGTCAAGCTAACCTTGAACACAATTTCCTTTTCAATTTCCTTTTCCAATTATTTCAGTTCTAAAGATGAATCTACCTGCGGCAAGGAAAATGAATACAACACAATGACCCAGCAAGTCTTAAATGAGATACTTGATGTAGTCTGCACAATAGATGATGACAATGATCAATGATTTTATTGCACAGCACTGTGTACCAGTGCTCTCTCCATGTGTAGCAGCAGGTGTTGAAGAGCGCTAATGGAATGATAGTTATTTGAAGAAGTTCATTGAGTATATACCCTGTGACAGTTACACTTAGGTAACCTGGGTGCCAATGCCAATGTTTTTGCTTAGACTGGATCTGTTGTTGTTGAATAATATAATATATAATATGCCATTTAGCAGACTCTTTCATCCAAAGCGACTAACAGTAGTGCGCTCTTAGAAAAAAGGGTTATTCGGCTGTCCCCATAGGAGAACCCTTTGAATAACTCATTTTGATTCCAGATAGAACCCTTTTGGTTTTTAAGATAGAACCCTTTTGGGTACCATGCAAAACTGTTTCCAGAGGGTTCTACATGGAACCCAAAAGAGTTCTAACTGGAACCAAAAAGGGTTCTACCTCAAACTAAAAACGGTTCTCATATGGGGACAGTTGCAGAACCCTTTAAGTCTTGCAGGTAGAAGCAGTCAGGTACCAATGCTATCATGTTGGTAGTTTGATCAAAGTTCTGGCCCTTGAATGTCTCTTTACTTCCTTGCACAGTCAGCCCATTTCGCTCTAGAGAGAAGGCCTTGTGGAGGGAAATCACATGACAGAAATTGCAATGCTGCAAGGCATTTCTCAAATATTAAATAGCTTTTGAGTCTTAAGCTGGCTGGTGAGGAGTTACAACGGATAACATATCATACCATGCAGCAACATGGGCCATATCTCTCATGAATAAAAATAAAATAAAATCTGACATTAAAACCCCAACAAGAAACTTGCGTCAGAGTGTGCTTCCAACCAACAAACTCCAACTGAGATTATTGCTGGCAAAACAGAAAAAAAAACAGCTGTACGAGTATACAGTTGGAGTCAGAAGTTTACATACACCTTAGCCAAATACATACATTTATACAACAGTTTTTCACAATTCCTGACATTTAATACAAGTAACAATTCTGTGTCTTAGGTCAGTTAGGATCACCACTTTATTTTAAGAATGTTAAATGTCAGAATAATAGTAGAGAGAATGATTTATTTCAGCTTTTATTTCTTTCATCACATTCCCAGTGGGTCAGAAGTTCACATACACTCAATTAGTATTTGGTAGCATTGTCTTTCAATTGTTGAACTTGGGTCAAATGTTTCAGGTGGGCTTCCACAAGCTTCCCACAATAAGTTGGGTGAATTTTAGCCCATTCCTCCTGACAAAACTGGTGTAACGGAGTCAGGTTTGTAGGCCTCCTTCATCGCACATGCTTTTTCAGTTCTGCCCACAAATGTTCTGTAGGATTGAGGTCAGCGCTTTGTGATGGCCACTTATATACCTTGACTTTGTTTTCCTTAAGTCATTTTGCCACAACTTTGGAAGTATGCTTGGGGTCATTGTCCATTTGGTAGACCCATTTGCGACCAATCTTTGACTTTCTGACTGGTCTTATGATGTTGCTTCAATATATCCACATAATTTTCCTGCCTCATGATGTCATCTATTTTGTGAAGTGCACCAGTCCCTCCTGCAGCAAAGCACCCCCACAAAATGATGCTGCCAAACAGTTCTATTTTTGTTTCCTCAGATCAGAGGACATTTCTCCAAAAAGTACGATCTTTGTCCCCATGTGCAGTTGCAAACCGTAGTCTGGCTTTTTTATGGCGGTTTTGGAGCAGTGGCTTCTTCCTTGCTGAGCGGCCTTTCAGGTTATGTCGATATAGGACTCGTTTTACTGTGGATATAGATACTTTTGAACCTGTTTCCTCCAGCATCTTCACAAGGTCCTTTGCTGTTGTTCTGGGATTGATTTGCACTTTTCGCACAAAAGTACGTTCATCTCTAGGAGACAGAATGCGTCTCCTTCCTGAGCGGTATGATGACTGCGTTGTCCCACGGTGTTTATACTTACGTACTATTGTTTGTCCAGATGAACGTGGTACCTTCAGGTGTTTGGAAATTGCTCCCAAGGATGAACCAGACTTGTGGAGGTCTACCACTTTTTTCTGAAGTCTTGGCTGATTTCTATTGATTTTCCCATGATGTCAAGCAAAGAGGCACTGAGTTTGAAGGTAGGCCTTGAAATACATCTCCAATTAAATCAAATGATGTCAATTAGCCTATCAGAAGCTTCTAAAGCCATGACATAATTTTCTGGAATTTTCCAAGCTGTTAAAAGTCAACTTAGTGTACGTAAACTTCTGACCAACTAGAATTGTGATACAGTGAATTATAAGTGAAATAATCTGTCTGTAAACAATTGTTGGAAGAATTACTTGTGTCATGCACAAAGTAGATGTCCTAACCAACTTGCCAAAATTTTAGTTTGTCAACAAGAAATTTGTGGAGTGGTTAAAAAACAAGTTTTAATGACTCCAACCTAAGTGTATGTAAACTTCTGACTTCAACTATACATATGGTAAATGAACAGGAACTACTGTCACCATTGTCAGGACCTTTACTCATGATTTTGGCAGGCATACAAATGTTATATTACACGCACACACACACACACACACACACACACACACACACACACACACACACACACACACACACCAATCAGGCTCAATTGAGAGCATTTCCTGTGTTTCATGTTAATCTTGTGGAGTGATTTTTCCATTACGTACACAGCAACCCTCTCTGCTCTGACAGTTAACCTCCCTCCCTCCGCTTGAAATGAGCTCCCCATTCAGCCCCAAAGACACAAACACTCAGGCATATGCACACACACACATATGCATGTACGTACACGTGCGCGTAGAAACACACACACAGGTTAGTGTTTTTTTTGTAATGAAACTTGTTCTGGAGGCAATTCTGCAGAGCGGTTACCAACTGACACAGTCACAAAGCCGTTCATCCTAAACGTAACCTTCACCACACTGCTAACCCTAACCTTAAATTATGACCAAAAAGCACATTTTTGTTTTCAGAAATTTTTACAATGTAGCTCATTTTGAATTTGCAGGGGGAAATCTAAATTGAAATTGCTCAGTTCTTCCTCCAGGACTCCAACAATAAATGTCAACTTACGCGTGCACACACGCGCACACACACAAATTATTCACTAGGACCCATGGACCAGCCCATGATCAATAGTGAGTAATACATTTCCTAGAAGTTCTAAAAAGAGACATAATGAGAATAGCTTTGAACATGACCCACGACCCCTGCTGTGCAGACCCTGGTTCAAATACTTAGAAGAACAAACTGCCCTTAATATTTATTTCTATCTGGAAATATTGTTGTCTGCCCACGCTAAAGTACACCATGCTAAACTACAACTGAACCATGTTAACCAAGTCGTTTTAAGTACACAACTACAGCTGGACCATATTAACTAAGTAGTTTTAAGTACATGCCCGATTCCAATGAGAGTTATCCGAGACCTGGGCATTATAATGTCATGTTATTCTTTCTCCAGATTACTACACCTAAATTCTCGAGCTAACACGCAGATCCCAAATGGTGTCCATATAGAGAAAATGGGCTATTTTCCTTCAGATAATTATTGAAGTTGGTGCAAAAAGATCCATATTTTTTTGTCAGAAAATCCCCTATTGATATAGCAATACATGTTGCATGTTCAAGTTCAACATACATAAAGATGGAAATAGGGTGGGTGAATGAGGGAGAGAAAGAGGGAGAGAAAGTGGGAGAGAAAGGGAGAGAAAGGCGAAGAAAGGGAGAGCAAGGCAGAGAGAGGGAGTGAAAGAGGGAGAGAAAGGGAGAGAAAGGGGGAGAGAAAGGGAGAGAAAGGGGGAGAGAGGGAGAGCAAGGCAGAGAAAGAGGGAGTGAAAGAGGGAGAGAAAGCTGGTATACATGAGGACAGTCCGTGGTGTCTGAATAAAGGTCAAACGGAAGTCATGGAGAACAGGCATTACGTGGGACACTCTTCAATGGTATGGTATCTGGGGTAGCTAGACATGGCTGTTTATTTTGATTGTAGTCTATGCATTTCACACGCACACGTAGGTGTTATGTTTGTATGTCTGCATAGTGCGTTTATTGCCAGGTTCATTAGTTTCTAGGTTTATGAGTGTGGATGTGAACTGAGCATGTACAGTACACAATATGTGGTTGTATACATGGCTTGGTGGTGTATGATTGTGTGTATTGTGCTGTGCTCTGTTGTGAATGCTGCCCATAGAGGCTCCAGTCTCACATAAGCTTGTGCAGAGCGAGGAGGACGGACAGATAGCCTGGTGATAGACTCCTCCCCTCTCCCCTCCCCTCCCGTTCCCGTCTATAGTGGCATACAGGCTTCAACCAGCCGACTGCATGCCAGTCCAGACTTGTCCCACATCACTAGCAGATCAAACTGCTACTGTCTCAAACGAAACTTAGCCACTGTTTTCTTTTCTCTCTCTCAGAAGTGGGGGGTGAGAGGGAGTCATGTACCTACTTCCCAGAGTATTCCCAAAAGGGTTGTTTGTATTCTTGGATGAAAGTGCTCAACAGGTCACAGAGAGGTAAGGCTGAGTCAACTCAGGTTAAGTATGTGGCGTTACGTTAAATGTTGTAGACCTCCCATGCAAAGGTGTGTGCATCACATTTGTCAATCCTGGCTTTCACTGATTTCATTGATTTGCCAAGTCCGAACAAAGCGAAATCCACTGACAGAATTGCCTTGAGTGGAAATCATAAAGACATCTTCATTGTCATCCTACGCTCAATGACTACTCTCTGGAAGACAAAGCTGATGCTTGCAGAGCTCTACAATATCAAATGCTTGAATAACAAATGGATTTCGTTAAAGGTAGACTCAGCGTTATGACGTTGCAACAAGCAGCACCGCAGATATTGCGATGAGCCCGATGCAAGATTTTGCTCTCACACAGTCACACAGGGTATCTGTGCATGTGAATGTCACACAGGGTATCTGTGCATGTGCGCGGGTTCGCTTCACGCTGCTACAGCGTGGTAGCTACGGCACCAAAACAGCAAAGTTTAGCCTTGTGCGTCAATACTTTTAGTTGCTGCGGAAATTTACCCACTATTGCTGTTTATTACTTTGTACATCGCTGAGTGTACCTTTCAAGCTAAAACTTGCTCCCTGACATTATTAATAAACACTGAAATAAATAGTCATTCAGACAATACGGCAAATCAAAAAGGCACCAAGGAGGCTGGCTATACTCTGCGCTGCTAAAATCACGTAGCCAGAACCCTTTGATTAGGAACAGGGACAATGAGTCCAGACTGTAGTCTCACCCACTTTCCTGTCTTGAACACAAGCTCACTGCACAGCCCAGAGAGAGAGAGAGAGTAAGCAACAGAGAGAAGGAGAGAGAGTGAACGACAGAGAGAGACAGAGAGAGAGCCAGAGAGAGAGGGAGAGAGAGCAAAAGAAAGAGAGCGACGGGGAGAAATGGAGAGAGAGAAAGAGCACCTTCAACCTACAGTACATACTGTAGCCAGACTATTATTCTTTTGATTTTACACAATACACAATTCACATTGGCTGGTCACTTCTTAGCCTGGTAACTACCTACACATATTGACAGATGGAATTTCATGACTTTTCCATGACTTTTATACAAATTTCCATTACCAACAATTGGCAGCGTCTATGTATGTACACTCAGTGGCCAGTTTGTTAGGTACATCTAGTACCGATTCCCTTTGGATTCCCTTTGCCTCCAGAACAGCCTGAATTCTTCAGGGAATGGAAACATTGCTCAATTGGTATCATGCAACCTAATGTGTGCCAGGAAAATATTCCGCACAACATTACACCACCACCACCATTGTCACCAGGCAGGATGGGGCAATGGACTCATGCTGCTTACGCCAAATCCTGACTTTGCCATCAGCATGACGCAACAGGAACCGGGATTTGTTGGACCAGGCAGTGTTTTTCCAATCCTTAATTGTGTGTTGGTGACCGCCTGCCCACTGGAGCTTCTTTTAGTTTTTATCTGACAGGAGTGGAACCCGGTGTGGACGTCTGCTGCAATAATAGCCCATCCGCTACAAGGAAGCACGAGTTGTGTGTTCCGAGATGCCGTTCTGCACACCACTGTTGTACTGCGCTGTTATTTGCCTGTGTGTGGCCCGCTTGTTAGCTTGCACGATTCGTGCCATTCTCCTTCGACCTTTCATCAACGTGCTGTTCTCGGCCACAGGACTGCTTCTGACGGGATGTTTCTTGTTTGTCGCACCATTCTCGGTGAACCCTAGACACTGTCATGCGTGATAAGCCCAGGAGGACATCCGTTTCTGAGATACTGGAACCGGCACGCCTGGTTCCAGCTCTCGACCTTCGTCTCTCCCGTGCCCGTACGGGAGTTGTAGCAATGAGACAAGACAGTAACGATGAACAATTGGATACCACGAAATTGGGGAGAAAAAGGGGGTAAAAATGTAATAATAATAAAAAATAAAAATAAAGTCGCTTACGTCACCCGTTTTGCCCATTCTAACGTTCAATCCAACAGTAACTGAATACTTCAATGCATGTCTGCCTGCTTTATATAGCTGGCCACGGCCACGTGACTCACTGCTAGGAGAGAAACATTTTAACTGAACGTGTCAGCCAGACAGCCACTCACAAAGTAAACTACCGATCAATGTCCATGGTGCTGAAATTGCAACATGTCTATGCGGCTGCATGACTATCAAATTGATGATAGGCTTTCTATGGTGCAATGGCTCAGCTTTGCTTTAGCTAATGGATAAATTTTTATTGGTAGGTCTATTTGGTCGTCATTTTCTCAGGTTAAGCCTAACATTTCACGAAGCTGTGCAAGGTGTCGCAATGCTGCCATTTTTAGACTGCTGGCTGGTGGTGATAATGCAATTACTTTTTCAGTAATTCATGTTGGAAATTTAAACACTGCATTGTCAAATACCTTTTCCATACAACAGAATACTAATCAGCTATCAATAGATTTTATAGCTGAATAGAATATACAGCTGTCCTGTATAGGCTACCTGAACATGCAAGACTTGAGCCATCCTTGTGCTCTCTCCCAGCCCCAGATAGAAAGTTGTTGTGTGCAAAAACAGCCTATTAATGCCAAATAATACAGTCAGTCCACCCTCAAAACACTAGTTTACTAGGGATTGTTTCATTATGCAGTGTACTATCTATAGCTATATACTGTATTTAGCTGCTATTTACAGTGCCTTGCGAAAGTATTCGGCCCCCTTGAACTTTGCGACCTTTTGCCACATTTCAGGCTTCAAACATAAAGATATAAAACTGTATTTTTTTGTGAAGAATCAACAACAAGTGGGACACAATCATGAAGTGGAACGACATTTATTGGATATTTCAAACTTTTTTAACAAATCAAAAACTGAAAAATTGGGCGTGCAAAATTATGTTTCCTTTAGCTCTCGGAATGACTAAGTCCAGGAAGAGAGGCGTTGACGAAGCCTTAATTCAATACAGCATTACGCTTTAAATGGGACTTTTCCTGTTAGGAGGTCATGGTGGTGGAGGTAAAAACAGACTGGGTGGGTTTGAAACTCCCAACTCCCAACCACGGGTGGTTGAGGGGTCCTCAGGTCAAGATGGGCACCAAGAACACTGGGCACAGAAACTCCTAGAAAGCCCATGTACTGTAGGTGGTGGCTGTTTAGAGCTGGGTCTATTCAAAGCATTGGAGACTGATAGCTGCCAGAAGAGAACTACTGTCCACTGGGGCAACTACTGTCCACAGGGGCAACTACTGTCCACAGGGGCAACATAGTTGATAGCTGTCAGAAGAGAACTACTGTCCACAGGGGCAACATAGTTGATAGCTGTCAGAAGAGAACTACTGTCCACAGGGGCAACATAGTTGATAGCTACCAGAAGAGAACTACTGTCCACAGGGGATACATAGTTGATAGCTGTCAGAAGAGAACTACTGTCCACAGGGGCAACATAGTTGATAGCTGTCAGAAGAGAACTACTGTCCACAGGGGCAACATAGTTGATAGCTGTCAGAAGAGAACTACTGTCCACAGGGGCAACATAGTTGATAGCTGTCAGAAGAGAACTACTGTCCACAGGGGCAACATAGTTGATAGCTGCCAGAAGAGAACTACTGTCCACAGGGGCAACATAGTTGATAGCTGCCAGAAGAGAACTACTGTCCACAGGGGCAACATAGTTGATAGCTGCCAGAAGAGAACTACTGTCCACAGGGGCAACATAATTGATAGCTACCAGAAGAGAACTACTGTCCACAGGGGCAACATAGTTGATAGCTGCCAGAAGAGAACTACTGTCCACAGGGGCAACATAGTTGATAGCTACCAGAAGAGAACTACTGTCCACAGGGGCAACATAGTTTATAGCTACCAGAAGAGAACTACTGTCCACAGGGGCAACATAGTTGATAGCTACCAGAAGAGAACTACTGTCCACAGGGGCAACATAGTTGATAGCTGTCAGAAGAGAACTACTGTCCACAGGGGCAACATAGTTGATAGCTGCCAGAAGAGAACTACTGTCCACAGGGGAAACATAGTTGATAGCTGCCAGAAGAGAACTACTGTCCACAGGGGCAACATAGTTGATAGCTGCCAGAAGAGAACTACTGTCCACAGGGGCAACATAGTTGATAGCTACCAGAAGAGAACTACTGTCCACAGGGGCAACTACTGTCCACAGGGGCAACATAGTTGATAGCTACCAGAGGAGAACTACTGTCCACAGGGGCAACTACTGTCCACAGGGGCAACATAGTTGATAGCTACCAGAAGAGAACTACTGTCCACAGGGGCAACTACTGTCCACAGGGGCAACATAGTTGATAGCTACCAGAAGAGAACTACTGTCCACAGGGGCAACATAGTTGATAGCTACCAGAAGATAACTACTGTCCACAGGGGCAACATAGTTGATAGCTACCGGAAGAGAACTACTGTCCACAGGGGCAACATAGTTGATAGCTACCAGAAGAGAACTACTGTCCACAGGGGATACATAGTTGATAGCTGCCAGAAGAGAACTACTGTCCACAGGGGCAACATAATTGATAGCTACCAGAAGAGAACTACTGTCCACAGGGGCAACATAGTTGATAGCTACCAGAAGAGAACTACTGTCCACAGGGGATACATAGTTGATAGCTGCCAGAAGAGAACTACTGTCCACAGGGGCAACATAGTTGATAGCTGCCAGAAGAGAACTACTGTCCACATGGGCAACATAGTTGATAGCTGCCAGAAGAGAACTACTGTCCACAGGGGAAACATAGTTGATAGCTGCCAGAAGAGAACTACTGTCCACAGGGGCAACATAGTTGATAGCTGCCAGAAGAGAACTACTGTCCACAGGGGCAACATATTTGATAGCTGCCAGAAGATAACTACTGTCCACAGGGGCAACATAGTTGATAGCTGCCAGAAGAGAACTACTGTCCACATGGGAAACTACTGTCCACAGGGGCAACATAATTGATAGCTACCAGAAGAGAACTACTGTCCACAGGGGCAACATAATTGATAGCTACCAGAAGAGAACTACTGTCCACAGGGGAAACATAGTTGATAGCTGCCAGAAGAGAACTACTGTCCACAGGGGCAACATATTTGATAGCTACCAGAAGAGAACTACTGTCCACAGGGGCAACATAGTTGATAGCTGCCAGAAGAGAACTACTGTCCACAGGGGCAACATAGTTGATAGCTGCCAGAAGAGAACTACTGTCCACAGGGGCAACATAGTTGATAGCTGTCAGAAGATAACTACTGTCCACAGGGGCAACATAGTTGATAGCTACCAGAAGAGAACTACTGTCCACAGGGGCAACATAGTTGATAGCTACCAGAAGAGAACTACTGTCCACAGGGGATACATAGTTGATAGCTACCAGAAGAGAACTACTGTCCACAGGGGCAACATAGTTGATAGCTGCCAGAAGAGAACTACTGTCCACAGGGGCAACATAGTTGATAGCTACCAGAAGAGAACTACTGTCCACAGGGGATACATAGTTGATAGCTACCAGAAGAGAACTACTGTCCACAGGGGCAACACAGTTGATAGCTACCAGAAGAGAACTACTGTCCACAGGGGCAACATAGTTGATAGCTGCCAGAAGAGAACTACTGTCCACAGGGGCAACATAGTTGTGCAGCCCAGAGGGAGTCTGGGTTTGTGTGTGGTAAACGACAGTGAGATGAGAGGATAAACAGAGCGCCAGAAACAGGATAAATCAGCACTGGCAGTAAACAACCTGGTATAAACACAGGCTCCATGGCCCCGAACAACACACAACACAACATAAACCCGTTAGAACTTTGACCCAGTTCAGTTGAAAGTTCAGTCTGCTTTGGACTCCCTAAATCCTGTATCAAGCATCTCAGAGAAGTGTTGGTTTATGATCAGTTTTACATTTAAGATCCCAATGAATAAGATTTCAAGGACGAGGGGATCTGATGTTAGATCAGTAGTCCTACTCTGAGATGATTGATACATAAGGCCCCTGATCCCAAGTCAGATTCTCTTCACTCAAAGTTAGCGTGAGACCGAAATCTGGACTGTACATTATTATTATTATTTGGGGGGGAAAGTGGGAATACATTTGGATTGAATCTACTGTCTTGTTACAATGATGTTATGATTTGTCATGGTGATGCATTCTGATAGTCTGTCTGTGTTGTTATTGGTTGACAATGATGCTGTGACTGTCACCGGTAGAAAATAGTTACTTCTGGGAAGGATGTTGATTGGCAGAGGAGAGAGTGAGGTAGTGTTGGCCCAGTCTTACCACAGATATTCTTCTCCCCCCCACAGTCCTTGGGTTAGGGACATACTGGGCTACTGTACCTTGATATCAGCCCATAACAGAATAGTCAACATTGAACAATTACTGTATTAGTGAGGCAATTGAGTCAAGTTGAGTTCAACTGGGTTGAATATAATTTGACATAATAGAATTCGGATAGCATTGGAATTGGAATGTTGAAATAACAGGATAGCGTTATGGTATACTGTAGGTCTATCATTATAAGCCTGGCCCCAGATCAGTCTGTCATGTTTGGCAAAACAATTACAATAAAGGGAGCAAAAAAATCACAAACTGATCTGTAACTAGACGAGGGTAGCAAAATGTGTATTTTTATTTTATTTAACCTTTATTTAATTAGGCAAGTCAGTTTTAAGAATAAATTATTATTTACAGTGACAGCCTACCGGGGAACAGTGGGTTAACTGCAAAATTCCAGTAACTTTCTGAAAATCCCCAGGGGTTTTCCAGAATTTCCAGAATTCCAGGATGTTAACAGAATGTTGCAACCCTTAACCAGGCTAGTTTGATATGGTGAAGTTTAGAGCCTTAGAGTCGGGTTGAGTCTTTCTGTATACAATGTTATTAGGTGCTACCACTAACAGGCTAATGTGTGTGTATGTGTGTGTGTATAGGGGTGTGTATGTGTGTATATGTGTTTGTGTGTGTCTGTATATGTGTGTGTGAGCACGCGTGAGTATGTGCCTGTGTGTATTTGTGTGTGTGTTACCTGTAGATTACTCCATGTTGGTGAAGGAACATGAGGGCAGACGTGACCTCGGCGGCATAGAAGCGAGAGCGCGCCTCGTCAAACTTCCTGGAACGCTGGATCTGGAACATGAGGTCTCCTCCGTTCACGTACTCCATCACAAAGAACAGACGGTCCTGGAGATGGAGGGAGAGGAGGAGAGACAGAGAGAAAGACAGTAAGACAAGAAGAAGGGTTACATCTTTTTCACCCATGATTAAAACAACCACTACAAAGACCAGATAATAGTTTTACTATGTGTCGCAAAGAATAAAGAGTTAATGATCAGATCGCATTGTGGAAGTAGACAGTTACAAATATCTTGTAGCTAGTCAATTCAGCTCAATAAAGATTGAACTGTAGTTTGACAGTGTGACCCTGAGTAGAACCAGTATTGCCAATCTGCATTAGAGTATATTAAACCAAACTTAACCCTGCATTAACCCCTCCACACTTCCACCTTTACAAATAACTGCGATCCTAATGGTCAGCAATCAATACCTGCCCCTAAGGCTAAGCCCCCCAGCCATCCCCACCCGACCCACAGCCCCTATTCTCCAGGCACAGAGAGCTGTCTCTCTGGGAACAACGGTCCCCTTCCTGAATTCCAGCTCCCCATATAGGAAATCAGATTGAGGAGGGCGGGTGGTGGGTATATAAAAAGCTCTCTATATAAGAAAGGAGTGGCCCCGTCCGAACCATTGTTTAACGCCACAGGGGTCACGAAGCTATAAGAACCAATGACACATATTCCATCATTCAAATTACAATGGTGTTTAACCCAGCAATCGAGAAAAATACCTTCATTAGATACTCGTCTTCCACAACTGGGAACTTACAGATGGTCCTAGGTAGTATTAAGGCATAAGGAGGATTTCTCCAAATGTTGACACCCCACCTACAGACCTGTATTACCGACACCCCACCTCGGGGCTCCCGAGTGGCGCAGCGGTCTAAGGCACTGCATCTCAGTGCAAGAGGCATCACTACAGTCCCTGGTTTGATTCCAGGCTGTATCACATCCGGCCGTGATTGGGAGTCCCATAGGGCGGCGCACATTTTGTAAATAAGAATTTGTTCTTAACTGACTTGCCTAGTTAAATATACGTTTTAAAATATATATGTACACCCTGATCTGTTTCGCCTGTCTTTGTGATTCCACCTCCCTCCAAGTGTCACCCATCTACCTCATTATCCCCTGTGTATTTATACCTGTGTTCTCTGTTTATCTGTTGCCAGTTCGTCTTGTTTGTCAAGTCAACCAGCGTTTTTGTTCTCAGCTCCTGCTTTTCCCAGCCTCTCTTTTTCTCGCATTCCTGGATTTGACCTTTGCCTGTCCTGACTCTGAGCCCGCCTGCCTGGCCACTCTGCCTGCCTGGCCACTCTGCCTGCCTGGCCACTCTGCCTGCCTGGCCACTCTGCCTGCCTGGCCACTCTGCCTGCCTGGCCACTCTGCCTGCCTGGCCACTCTGCCTGCCTGGCCACTCTGCCTGCCTGGCCACTCTGCCTGCCTGGCCACACTGCCTGCCTGGCCACTCTGCCTGCCTGCCGTCCAGTACCGTTGCCCCTCCTCTGGTTTACTGACCCCTGCCTGCCTTGACATGTCTGTTGCCTGCCCCTGTTGGATTATTAAACCATTGTTAATTTGATGTTGTCTGCATCCGGGCCTTACCTTCATACCTGATATATCAAATCAAATCAAAGTTTATTTGTCATGTGTGCCGAATACAACAGGTGTAGTCCTTACAGTGAAATGCTTACTTACAGGCTCTAACCAATAATGCAAAAAAGGTATTAGGTGAACAATAGGTAAGTTAAGAAATAAAAACAACAGTATAAAGACAGTGAAAAACAGTAGCGAGGCTATATACAGTAGAGAGGATATATACAGTAGAGAGGCTATATACAGTAGAGAGGCTATATACAGTAGAGAGGCTATATACAGTAGAGAGGCTATATACAGTAGAGAGGCTATAAACAGTAGAGAGGCTATAAACAGTAGAGAGGCTATATACAGTAGAGAGGCTATATACAGTAGCGAGGCTATATACAGTAGCGAGGCTATATACAGTAGCGAGGCTATATACAGTAGCGAGGCTATATACAGTAGCGAGGCTATAAACAGTAGAGAGGCTACAAACAGTAGCGAGGCTATAAACAGTAGAGAGGCTATATACAGTAGAGAGGCTATATACAGTAGCGAGGCTATATACAGTAGAGAGGCTATATACAGTAGTGAGGCTATAAACAGTAGCGAGGCTATAAACTGTAGTGAGGCTATAAACAGTAGCGCGGCTATATACAGTAGTGAGGCTATAAACAGTAGCGAGGCTATATACAGTAGAGAGGCTATAAAGAGAGTCTACATACAGACACCGGTTAGTCAGGCTGATTGAGGTAGTATGTACATGTAGATATGGTTAAAGTGACTATGCATATATGATGAACAGAGAGCTGCAGTAGCGTAAAAGAGGTCTTTGCTGGTGGTGGGTGGCCCGACACAATGCAGACAGCCTGGTTAGCCAACGTGCCAGAGCACTGATTGGTCGGGCCAATTGAGGTAGTATGTACATGTACAATCTCTCAAACACTGTGTGACAACTGCTGATGTATGAAAGGGCTGAAGTTTGAGAACCAGCTCATCATATCCTATACTAGAATCCATGCTCATATATACATATTATATTACCTTTAATGACCTTCAGTAAATAACCAGACTGAGACTCCTCAATCAGCAAGCACTAGACCTGCTCCTACACAGAGTGCAGTAATACAGTACTGTAGGTAGGGTGTCAGTACTACAGTACTGTAGGTGGGGTGTCAGTAATACAGTACTGTAGGTGGGGTGTCAGTAATACAGTACTGTAGGTGGGGTGTCAGTAATACAGTACTGTAGGTGGGGTGTCAGTACTACAATACTGTAGGTAGGGTGTCAGTAATACAGTACTGTACGTGGGGTGTCAGTAATACAGTACTGTAGGTGGGGTGTCAGTAATACAGTACTGTAGGTGGGGTGTCAGTAATACAGTACTGTAGGTGGGGTGTCAGTAATACAGTACTGTAGGTGGGGTGTCAGTAATACAGTACTGTAGGTGGGGTGTCAGTAATACAGTACTGTAGGTGAGGTGTCAGTAATACAGTACTGTATGTGGGGTGTCAGTAATACAGTACTGTAGGTGGGGTGTCAGTAATACAGTACTGTAGGTGGGGTGTCAGTACTACAGTTCTGTAGGTGGGGTGTCAGTAATACAGTACTGTAGGTGGGGTGTCAGTAATACAGTACTGTAGGTGGGGTGTCAGTACTACAGTTCTGTAGGTGGGGTGTCAGTACTACAATACTGTAGGTGGGGTGTCAGTAATACAGTACTGTAGGTGGGGTGTCAGTACTACAGTACTGTAGGTGGGGTGTCAGTAATACAGTACTGTAGGTAGGGTGTCAGTAATACAGTACTGTAGGTGGGTTGTCAGTAATACAGTACTGTAGGTCGGGTGTCAGTAATACAGTACTGTAGGTGGGGTGTCAGTAATAGAGTACTGTAGGTGGGGTGTCAGTAATACAGTACTGTAGGTGGGGTGTCAGTACTACAGTACTGTAGGTGGGGTGTCAGTAATAGAGTACTGTAGGTGGGGTGTCAGTAATACAGTACTGTAGGTGGGGTGTCAGTAATACAATACTGTAGGTAGGGTGTCAGTAATACAGTACTGTAGGTGGGGTGTCAGTAATACAGTACTGTAGGTGGGGTGTCAGTAATACAGTACTGTAGGTGGGGTGTCAGTAATACAGTACTGTAGGTGGGGTGTCAGTAATACAGTACTGTAGGTGGGGTGTCAGTAATACAGTACTGTAGGTGAGGTGTCAGTAATACAGTACTGTATGTGGGGTGTCAGTAATACAGTACTGTAGGTGGGGTGTCAGTACTACAGTACTGTAGGTGGGGTGTCAGTAATACAGTACTGTAGGTAAGGTGTCAGTAATACAGTACTGTAGGTGGGTTGTCAGTAATACAGTACTGTAGGTGGGGTGTCAGTAATACAGTACTGTAGG
This sequence comes from Oncorhynchus mykiss, assembly GCF_013265735.2. Classification (NCBI taxonomy): domain Eukaryota; kingdom Metazoa; phylum Chordata; class Actinopteri; order Salmoniformes; family Salmonidae; genus Oncorhynchus; species Oncorhynchus mykiss. Next base: position 29,246,058 of record NC_048584.1, on the reverse strand, counting down.
TGGGGTGTCAGTAATAGAGTACTGTAGGTGGGGTGTCAGTAATACAGTACTGTAGGTGGGGTGTCAGTACTACAGTACTGTAGGTGGGGTGTCAGTAATAGAGTACTGTAGGTGGGGTGTCAGTAATACAGTACTGTAGGTGGGGTGTCAGTAATACAATACTGTAGGTAGGGTGTCAGTAATACAGTACTGTACGTGGGGTGTCAGTAATACAGTACTGTTGGTGGGGTGTCAGTAATACAGTACTGTAGGTGGGGTGTCAGTAATACAGTACTGTAGGTGGGGTGTCAGTAATACAGTACTGTAGGTGGGGTGTCAGTAATACAGTACTGTAGGTGGGGTGTCAGTAATACAGTACTGTAGGTGAGGTGTCAGTAATACAGTACTGTATGTGGGGTGTCAGTAATACAGTACTGTAGGTGGGGTGTCAGTAATAGAGTACTGTAGGTGGGGTGTCAGTACTACAGTTCTGTAGGTGGGGTGTCAGTAATACAGTACTGTAGGTGGGGTGTCACTAATACAGTACTGTAGGTGGGGTGTCAGTACTACAGTTATGTAGGTGGGGTGTCAGTACTACAATACTGTAGGTGAGGTGTCAGTAATACAGTACTGTAGGTGGGGTGTCAGTACTACAGTACTGTAGGTGGGGTGTCAGTAATACAGTACTGTAGGTGAGGTGTCAGTAATACAGTACTGTAGTTGGGTTGTCAGTAATACAGTACTGTAGGTGGGGTGTCAGTAATACAGTACTGTAGGTGGGGTGTCAGTAATAGAGTACTGTAGGTGGGGTGTCAGTAATACAGTACTGTAGGTGGGGTGTCAGTAATAGAGTACTGTAGGTGGGGTGTCAGTAATAGAGTACTGTAGGTGGGGTGTCACAGGGGCAACATAGTTGATAGCTGTCAGAAGAGAACTACCTACAGTACTGTATTACTGACACCCCACCTACAGTACTGTATTACTGACACCCCACAGACAGTACTGTATTACTGACACCCCACCTACAGTACTCTATTACTGACACCCCACCTACAGTACTGTATTACTGACACCCCACCTACAGTACTGTATTACTGACACCCCACCTACAATACTGTATTACTGACACCCCACCTACAGTACTGTAGTACTGACACCCTACCTACAGTACTGTATTACTGCACTCTGTGTAGGAGCAGGTCTAGTACTTGCTGATTGAGGAGTCTCAGTCTGGTTATTTACTGAAGGTCATTAAAGGTAATATAATATGTAAATATGAGCATGGATTCTAGTATAGGATATGATGAGCTGGTTCTCAAACTTCAGCCCTTTCATACATCAGCAGTTGTCACACAGTGTTTGAGAGACACTCGCCCAAAACCATAAAGAGCAAGCAATGCAAATCTGTTATGAATCACGGAGATCAATGTGGGTTAAGGATTTAAGTGACATGAGGAGACTAGAATACTTAGTGTTACAATATTAGTGTAATGCTTGGCCTCTGCTTCATTGACTACAGCCTTGAACTGTACAACCAAACACAGGAGAAAATAAGCTTCCCTCACACTGCTAGGGGAATGGTAGACTACCCTCTCACACTGCTAGGGGAATGGTAGGCTACCCTCTCACACTGCTAGGGGAATGGTAGACTACCCCCTCGCACTGCTAGGGGAATGGTAGACTACCCTCTCACACTGCTAGGGGAATGGTAGGCTACCCTCTCACACTGCTAGTGGAATGGTAGACTACCCTCTCACACTGCTAGTGGAATGGTAGACTACCCTCTCACACTGCTAGGGGAATGGTAGACTACCCTCTCACACTGCTAGGGGAATGGTAGACTACCCTCTCACACTGCTAGGGGAATGGTAGACTACCCTCTCACACTGCTAGGGGAATGGTAGGCTACCCTCTCACACTGCTAGTGGAATGGTAGACTGCCTTCACTTGGTTGTTAATACTACATTCAGTAGGAGATGAGGAGAAGACTAAATGTGGTAAAGCATTGTTACAGTGTAAACTGCTTATGGGTGCTGCACTATAGCTGTCCTCTGCTACATCGTCTCCAACCTAATGTGTGTATGTGTGTGTACATTGGAGTGTTGGATAGAGCAGAAGACATATTTCTGTGTCCTATTCTCCTTCTAGTAAATGCTGTGCTGCAAACTTATGTTCTGTCCAGTAAATGAGTGTTCTTTTTTTTTTCAGGACATTGAGCAATTTAGCAATTTAGTTGACTCATGGTGCTTTCAGTATTTTATCAAAGCTACAAAACTCTCTGAACAGTTATTCTAACCATTTGTCTCGACTGAAGCCTTACATTTCCAGCAGTCCACCTCAGCATTTTTTTCTCATTCTGAAAGCTAATTTAAACAGGATGCTGAAATAGTTTGTTTAAATGTGTCCGAGTCAGACCAAGTCCCACCCAATCAAATGTGAATAAACATTTCCTTCTTCTAATTAAAAAAGGTACAGATACTGGCTTCCCAGCGCCGAGTACACAGAGAAAAGCCCCGATGGCCAGATTACCGCCAAGACCCAAAACAATCTGTCTCTGTGTGTGTGTGTGTGTGTGTGTGTGAGGGGGGAGGGGTGTATTGAACAACCCAATCATGATTTCCTTCAGCTCTATTCAAAGGATGTGTTCATCACATTTACCAAGGTAAGGTACATGTAGAGGTTGGTCTGGTCATTAATGGTTTCATTTCATTCCATGTTCTGACAAGCAGTTACTCAAGATATCAACATGAATATACCCATCAGTATAGTACAGCAAAAAAAGACAGTCAGATTGATTGTACTTTCATTTCTTTGAGAATTGGTGTTCAATTATTTTTCACCACAGTTTAAGTAATTACAGTAGGAGATTACCACACAGTTCTTTCCCGTTAAAAACTAGGCAGCTTTGTGATGCTGATAGCAGCAGGAAATCATTATAATTTCGGTACAGAGCGTATTGTGTGTGGCCCTGGACACAGCTCAAGAATGTTTATCCTTAAGCCCAGAACAGCAGGCTGACCCTGCTCACTGAGACACACTCACTGACCAGAGGAATACACACACACATGCGCACACACACACACATGTGCGCACACACACACACACACACACACACCTTCATTAATTGTAAAACTTGACTCATGAGAGACACAAACTGATGTAATTAAAGTCTGTAACATAGTCACCCATACACATCCACATGAGGACAGACACGCACATACTGTACACACACAGGACAATCACTCAACCTCTCACCCGCTCCTACTCATTCTCATTCAGAGATTAAGTGCATGCACGCACACACACGCACACGCACACACACACACACACACACACACACACACACACACACACGCAGTACTCCCATTACCCCCAGTCTCCCTCCACAGGCGCTGTGTCCCATTACATTATGAAAAATGTGTTTCACATGAAATGAATCAAGGCAAACTATTCAATTACAGAACAATACTTTTTTCCTGAGCTGTCAAGTCTGACTCACTGCTCTGATGGAAGATGAGGTTCTCTCTGTGATACTGAACAGAATGATGGTGAACTCCATCCGACTGCAGTCCTTCTCTGACTTCTGGACACACACACATTTGTACAGACATATTCTCACACAAACTTGCACTGTAAAAAATGCTGGGTTAAAAACTATTTGATTTGGATTGTTTTGGTAACCCAGCGCTGGGTAAATATTGGACAGGACACATGCTGGGTTGTTTTGACCCAGCCAGTTGGGTTGCGTGCATAACCCACCAAGTTGGGTTGTTGGGATTAGCCAAACATGGGTTCATTTAACTGCCAGTTGGGGCTTTTTTACTCTCATGCTGGAGTGACCTAGCAGCTGTTTTTTTAATGTAATCGTTAGGTTATTTTCATGAGGTGTGGCTTATTAGGTGCGTGGCTTTCAGCTAGATCTTATTGGCCACCCGTGAGAACGCGGGTGGTCTTACGTTTACATCCTGCAAATTCAAATTCTCCTTATTATTTTTTACACATTCTTCTATAAAAGTATGATTCTTTTAATAAGGTACACCACCGTATTGCCTAATAAGGTACATTATAAACTGAGTGGTTCCAGCCCAGAATGCTGATTGGCTAACAGCCATGGTATATGAGAACATATACCATGGGTTTGATTTGTTCTTAACTGACTTGCCAAGTTAAAATAAAGGTAACAAAAAAAAAACAAGATACCAATAAGGCACATCGGGGGTTTGTGGTATATGGCCAATATACCATGGCTAATGCATAAGAACAGCCCTTAGCTGTGGTATATAGGCCATATACCACAACCCCTCGGGCCTTATTGCTTAAATATACCAGCTTATTGTATCCCAACAATGGGATTTACATAGGCTTTTAGAATTCATACACTTCTGTAAGCATCATTGAAGCTACAAAAAAAATGTCAATGTTCGACCTTAATGTGATAACTATACAACAGATGAACAGAAATGATATTTACTCTCGTGGGTGGGTAAAAAGAACTAGCCACGCCCCTACTAACCTAAGCCTTCAGTCTATTGATCTGACCCACTGGGTCATATCTCAATAACCCAGCACCAATAACCCTTTAAAGAAAACAACCCAACTAAGTTACCCAACGCCTGCAACCCAGCAGTTGGGTCAACCAAACAACCCAGCATTTTTCTAGAGTGTGCAGTTCATGCACACACACATGCACTCATGTACAGTAGTACACACACACAGACACACATGCATGCACACCCTTTACCAAGAAGCCAAGAAGCTGTCAATCCCCAGCAGGAGAGAGTGTTCTTTTCTAAGGTCGTCATTAGCTGAGACATTTTTCTCGTTCTGGGGAGGGAGAATAAAAAACAAACAACCTCGTGACGGATCTCTTTACATAAGAAAAATCCCAGCAATCATGACACGCTCGCTCTCTCTCCATCTCCCCCTCACCCTCCCTTCTAATCAGAAAGCTCTAAATCGGAGCGTTACATAGTGACTGAGGCTGAAGGGTGAAGCGCAGAGCTCTCAGGTCCGAACACACTTTAAGACACTCACAATCAGTTCTGCTCTGTGTTTGGACATATAAAAGCTCCACTTCATTTGTCATGTTATTGAACTACATGTTGTGTGCAACTGGAAAATGGTCATGTTTTATTGTCACATTCACTGGATAGGTGCAGTGAAAGGTGTTGTTTTACAGGGTCAGACCCCTGGAGCATATTAGGGTTAAGTGCCTTGCTCTAGGACACAATGACAGATGCTTCACCTTGACGGCTCAGGTATTCGGCCCAACGCTCTAATTGCTAGGCTACCTGCCGCAGGACCAGACATGGTCAGACTGGGCACAGCTCTGCCACTACCTGGTTGGTGGGGTGGGTCTTGATAGGGGTGAGACAGGGCAAGGTGTCTCCGCTGTAGAGGGTGGACTGGGAGTTGGAGGATTTCAATTAGATGGAGTTGTTAGGTAGTCTGTAACTTGTTTTCCCTTAACTCTGAGCCGGGACCAGTATTTAGTTGTTTTTCACATCAAGATTGAAGTTAGGTCTTCAGGCATGAGTTGATCCTGACACACCACTAGTAACCACCAGAGAAATAGTCTGTTTCATGTCTGTATTATATGTACATTATACTATTAGTTCTAAGATATAAAGGCCCCTCTCTTTGTGTGAAACCCCTTGGCAAAAAAAAAAATTGTTGACAAGGCACTCAAAGTATAACACATACATGCTAAACACCCCCACAAAGGCCATAAATAGCAGCCATTTTCCATTTGCTGAAGCAATCAGAAAGTCGTTAATCCTGTCTAAACCCAGCTTGGGCCAAAGACCCCTCCAGGATACACACTGGGACACGGGTATCTCCCACAACAGTTGTATCCGCAACACAAACTTCACACACAGATAGCATGTGTGTGTGTGTGTGTGTGTGTGTGTGTGTGTCTGTGTGCATGCGTGTGACTCAAAGATCAACAATCTTGTGGTACACAAAATTGAGTTGGTCAGACAAACCACTGAAATGCACACTTCAAGGTTCAAATAATCAAAAACTTTTATGTCCATAAGAGCATTTGTCTTCAGAATACATTGTCAAAGTCCCTCTATGACAGGGGGAATGATTTATGTGAACAATACGATAGCTAGAAAATTAAAGGGAGGAGACAGAGAGCATAGCTAGATAACAAGAAGAGAGAGAGGTGGAGAGATAGAGATGATGTACTGTTTAGACAGACAGATGTCCGCCTCTGCTGTGGCTGGAACCCCCACCCCCCCCCCCCCCCATGGCTGTTCTCCCTAAACACACACACACACACACACACACGTTCCCACGTTCCCCGTTGCAGGGGTCAGCCAGGAAGGGCGGAGTCAGGGGGAGAATCCTAATGAGCAAGAAGAGCCACAGAACCTTATAATGGGACACTTGGAAGATGTGAGCATAACCACTGTGTAATAACGATGTCCCTATATCACCATTCTAAACCATGGGTGGGCAACATTTTTGGCTCGAGGGCCACATCAGGTTTTCAAAGTTCAACACAGATTTTTTGGGGGACCGATTTGTTTGTCGAAAACAATTTGCGGCCAGCAAAAGGATAATTACTTCTAAATATATAGGCCCATTATAATGTATATAAATATATAGGCCCATTTTCATGTATATAAATATTTTGGCCCATTATAATGTATATAAATATTTTGGCCCATTATAATGTATATAAATATTTTGGCCCATTATAATGTATATAAATATATAGGCCCATTATAATGTATATAAATATTTTGGCCCATTATAATGTATATAAACATTTTAGCCCATTATAATGTATATAAATATTTTGGCCCATTATAATGTATATAAATATATAGGCCCATTATAATGTATATAAATATATAGGCCCATTATAATGTATATAAATATTTAGGCCCATTATAATGTATATAAATATATAGGCCCATTATAATTCTGACCTAGTTTTCATCTAGTTTTAGACGTTGACCTGGAGTGTTTTTCTTACCCAGAAGAATAATCCCCCCCACCTCTACCTCACGTGGGCCAAATTGAAAGGGCTCTGTAGCCGCATAAAGCCCCCAGGTTGTAGTTCGCCCACCCCTGTTCTAACACTATCATTAACAACAGGTTCCACTTAGAGTGGCCATTTGAATAGCCAAGGTAGTACACACATTCAATTCAGTTAATGGAAGACTCTCCAGCCGTGGAACAATCTCAATCACAACAAATGAAGACAAAGGACCTCTGCCAATGTGTCACTCAGCAAGAATGTTCTGCAGCTTATCTGTCATCATTCCATGAAAGTACATAAACCTCAAAAGGAAATCAATTCCCTGTGAGCAAATCATTTTTCAGGACCAAAAGGCAAATAAAAGGCCCATTAGAAAGCATAGACATGCATACTGTGCATATTGTGCCAAATCATTATGGATGAATCTGAATGAGTGTAAAAACATGCCGCATTTCAACCACGGACGTCATTCATTAATCACTCTATACAGTGATTGTGTGTGTTTGTGTGTGCGTGTGCGTGTGCGTGTGCGTGTGCGTGTGTGTGTGCGTGTGTGTGTGTGTGTGTGTGTGTGTGTGTGTGCGTGTGTATGTGCATGTAGCTCGTATAGCATGCGGGTGTGTTTTGGTTATGGTACGGCTCCTATTTGGCTGTGTGCACAGCTGTCAGGGAGAGGAGAACTACAATAAACCGCCACAATTGATGGAGTAAAAACAGAGAACCAACCTATTGGTGGCTGCCAAGTCACCTCCAACCCAGAGTCAGACTCCACGGCCCAGCCAACGGCCTAAAGGAGGCCCATTCACTCACTGATGCCATTAGGAGAGAATGAGGGGAATCGAGATAGAACAGAACGTACAGTGCAAAGGTGGGAAGAGCTCCAAGGACAAGGTGGCAGGGCTGCTTTGTCTTTACATGGGCTCAAATAATGCCCTGAATAGTTCACGGTCTCCTCTCCCTTTTAGATCTTTGCCCCTCTCTATCTCTCTCTCCCTCTCTCACACTATCTCTCTCTCCCTCGCTCTCTCTCTATCTCTCTCTCCCTCGCTCTCTCTCTATCTCTCTCTCCCTCTCTCACACTATCTCTCTCTCCCTCTCTCTCTCACACTATCTCTCTCTCCCTCTCTCACACTATCTCTCTCCCCCTCGCTCTCTCTGTATCTCTCTCTCCCTCTCTATCTCTCTCTCCCTCTCTCACACTATCTTTCTCCCCCTCGCTCTCTCTGTATCTCTCTCCCCCTCGCTCTCTATCTCTCTCTCCCTCTCTCACACTATCTCTCTCTCCCTCTCTCACACTATCTCTCTCCCCCTCGCTCTCTATCTCTCTCACACTATCTCTCTCCCCCTCTCTCACACTATCTCTCTCTCCCTCTCTCACACTATCTCTCTCCCCCTCGCCCTCTCTCTATCTCTCTCTCCCTCTCTCACACTATATCTCTCTCCCTCGCTCTCTCTGTATCTCTCCCTCTCTCACACTATCTCTCTCCCCCTCGCTCTCTCTGTATCTCTCTCCTCCTCGCTCTCTCTCTCTCTCTCTCTCCCTCTCTCTTTCTCTCCCTCGTTCTCTCACACAGTCTTACTCTCGCTCATTTTCTTCCCACAGAAGAAAGGCTCTTTTGGATACGTGGCTAAGCTCTTCCCCTGTCCGGCAGCATAAGCAGCTATACACGGCCTATACACGACCTAAGCAGGTTCTGCATGGAACTCTTGCATAACATTACTTACATTCAGAATGGTAATTAGGCCGATAAGGGCTGTGATCCTGACGGTGATTAAGACTGGAGGCTGGAACTCAGTCCACGAGTCGCTAAGAGTTTACCGTGTAGCCCTTTACACTCATACCCATATGCAGGTTGAAAATTACATATTTGGGCACTGATAAGCACCTAAATTGTGACGCAGTGGCTGTACAGTAACATGCTATACATGATGTCAGAGCTCTGGCTCTGCGCTTCACAGCTCTGTATGGGTTTTGACTAACAGCCGTTCTGAACTTGAGCACTGCATTCAACAAGAAGTTGCCCCCATCCCTCCCGCTAATTAAGCAACTTTTTTGTTGTCTGAGTGAGGAAAATGCTGTACATTAAGAGGACTCTATGTATTCAGAAAGATGTGGATTATAACAAATGCCGCTTTGATGTCATACAAGCCAAACATGCGTGAGTCCAAATGTGCACTTCACATTTCCATATCATAAAACTCAGGTCATATACAATGTCAATGTTTGTGATCACTATGTTTGATGTACAGTTACAAGATGACCATGTGTTACACAATGACATTTTATTTATTTTAATTTATTTAACCTTTACTTAACTAGGCAAGTCTGTTAAGAACACATTCTTATTTACAATGATGGCCTACCGGGAAACAGTGGGTTTGTTCGGGGGCAGAACGACAGATTTTTACCTTGTCGGGGATTCGGTTACGTTCTAACCACTAGGCTACCTGCCGCCCCAACTGAGTAGAATGGAACTATATTTGTCAGTTGGGAAGAAAATCCGATGCATGACTCCTTTCTATGCACACCAAAATGATGATATTTTTCTCTGAATTTCCCTGTGAAAGCCTAACATTGTAAGATCCAAATCGTATTTGATAACTTAGCTACTCATGTTGGCAATAGAACAAGCTTTCTAATGTTGGCGACCTGACCCAGATTGCGATTTATAATGGGCCGTATTTGGATTGCGTAAACAACAACAGTAATTGTGTGATGGCGGGTATGCAGGGTTGTGTTCCAAACAAAACAACTACAAGTGTGCTTGTTCTACAGATGTAAGGTATTAATTTGATCACTCTTTTGTTGCTGGGAATATTCCTGCACAGCAGGAAATGCAAACTTGTGTATTCAAGGTTTAAAAAGGCTTCTAAAGTTTATGATTTCCACTTTAAAATGTCAAACTTGATTTGCCATAAAGGAAAATGTATCAACCCTTACCAAAAATATATATAATATTATTACCAAAAATATATATATAATATATTATAATCTAGATAATAATTCACATTTCCTGTTGCTGCAGGATTATTTTCCTGCTGTAGCAAAATGGCTCAAATTAACATCCTACAGTGCCTTGCGAAAGTATTCGGCCCCCTTGAACTTTGCGACCTTTTGCCACATTTCAGGCTTCAAACATAAAGATATAAAACTGTATTTTTTTGTGAAGAATCAACAACAGGTGGGACACAATCATGAAGTGGAACGACATTTATTGGATATTTCAAACTTTTTTAACAAATCAAAAACTGAAAAATTGGGCGTGCAAAATTATTCAGCCCCTTTAAGTTAATACTTTGTAGCGCCACCTTTTGCTGCGATTACAGCTGTAAGTCGCTTGGGGTATGTCTCTATCAGTTTTGCACATTGAGAGACTGAAATTGTTTCCCATTCCTCCTTGCAAAACAGCTCGAGCTCAGTGAGGTTGGATGGAGAGCATTTGTGAACAGCAGTTTTCAGTTCTTTCCACAGATTCTCGATTGGATTCAGGTCTGGACTTTGACTTGGCCATTCTAACACCTGGATATGTTTATTTTTGAACCATTCCATTGTAAATTTTGCTTTATGTTTTGGATCATTGTCTTGTTGGAAGACAAATCTCCGTCCCAGTCTCAGGTCTTTTGCAGACTCCATCAGATTTTCTTCCAGAATGGTCCTGTATTTGGCTCCATCCATCTTCCCATCAATTTTAACCATCTTCCCTGTCCCTGCTGAAGAAAAGCAGGCCCAAACCATGATGCTGCCACCACCATGTTTGACAGTGGGGATGGTGTGTTCAGCTGTGTTGCTTTTACGCCAAACATAACGTTTTGCATTGTTGCTAAAAAGTTCAATTTTGGTTTCATCTGACCAGAGCACCTTCTTCCACATGTTTGGTGTGTCTCCCAGGTGGCTTGTGGCAAACTTTAAACAACACTTTTTATGGATATCTTTAAGAAATGGCTTTCTTCTTGCCACTCTTCCATAAAGGCCAGATTTGTGCAATATACGACTGATTGTTGTCCTATGGACAAAGTCTCCCACCTCAGCTGTAGATCTCTGCAGTTCATCCAGAGTGATCATGGGCCTCTTGGCTGCATCTCTGATCAGTCTTCTCCTTGTATGAGCTGAAAGTTTAGAGGGACGGCCAGGTCTAGGTAGATTTGCAGTGGTCTGATACTCCTTCCATTTCAATATTATCGCTTGCACAGTGCTCCTTGGGATGTTTAAAGCTTGGGAAATCTTTTTGTATCCAAATCTGGCTTTAAATTTCTTCACAACAGTATCTCGGACCTGTCTGGTGTGTTCCTTGTTCTTCATGATGCTCTCTGCGCTTTTAACGGACCTCTGAGACTATCACAGTGCAGGTGCATTTATACAGAGACTTATTTATCATCATTAGTCATTTAGGTCAACATTGGATCATTCAGAGATCCTCACTGAACTTCTGGAGAGAGTTTGCTGCACTGAAAGTAAAGGGGCTGAATAATTTTGCACGCCCAATTTTTCAGTTTTTGATTTGTTAAAAAAGTTTGAAATATCCAATAAATGTCGTTCCACTTCATGATTGTGTCCCATTTGTTATTTATTCTTCACAAAAAAATACAGTTTTATATCTTTATGTTTGAAGCCTGAAATGTGGCAAAAGGTCGCAAAGTTCAAGGGGGCCGAATACTTTCGCAAGGCACTGTATATCTGCAGTTCCTCAACAGCACAGCTGGGAAAGCAAAAGAAAAACACCTTATTGTTGAAGCCTCTTCTTTGAGTCATAAAAGTGCATTGAAATTGGTGCATTGAAATTGGCCACTTGGAGACACCAGTTAAGGCAAACAATACTATTTCAGCTTTTTCTTGTTTATTCAAGGTCTAAAAGGCATGCTAAAACGCATGCTTCGGTTCGGCTAGCAAACCCGAATGAGTGTGCTTGTCGCATACTCCCTTAAAAGACCTTTGATGAACAAGAAAAAGCAGAAATAGTATTGTTTGTTTATGTAGGGACGCCGTAGCCAGTACACACTTCCTCAAAATAGTCCGAATTAATCTAAGATAATTCAAGAAATCTGCCATTAATTTAACTAAACTGTTTGGTGCAGTATTTCTCAGGTGCATGAAGAAGAGTTGTCTATCGGTGAATGTCAACAAACACTTATGTTAAACGTGTGTAGCGGAGGTGAATTCAGGTGCAGGAGAGCAGAGTGCAGCAAACAGGCGCACTTTAATTCCGTTCCAAATTGGCAGCACAATAAAAACATACAAGTGCCAAAACCAAGAAAATAACAAAAGTAATGTGCCTGACAAACCACATAACAATAAACAATTACACACAAAGACATGATGGGAAACAGAAGGCTAAATACATGTAGATAAATTAGGGAATGAAAACCAGGTGTGTATGGGACAAGACAAAACAAATGGACATATGAAAAATGGAGCGGCGATGTCTAGAAAGCCAAATGCCGCCCGAACAAGGAGAGGAGCCGACTTCGGAGGAAGTCGTGACAACTTAATTGAAGAATACATACTCTTGACCAATAACCATCGAAAGGGAATAGACTTCGGCACCAACCTTTGGCTTGCCTCGAGAAAAAAATGTGTTTGCAGAAACACAGAAAAAACCCTTGCCGAAGACCAGAACGAACAAAACGTCACAAAAACTGTTCCCAACTGTTTCGGATGGGAAGCATGCGGACAACCTAAGTCCTCTCACTCAAACCCTTGTAATTGTTTTGTCTTATGTTGCACCTACCCCACATTTTACGGAAATGTGCTTATCGTGTTAATGAACGTACCCAGAGTATTTCAGATTTCGTTATCAACAAATGTGGCGAAAAGTACAGTACATGTAAAATGCACATAAAACCAATAGTGTAGTGTTAGGATTCAGTCTTGTGTCAGGTCAACTGTTGTGTCCTCAACTTTGGTAGTAATCTCCAAACTGTTCCCTTTAAATGGGTACCATGCTCAGGGCCTGCTCCAGGCATGAACAACATAAGCAGTCACTTAGGGCCTCAGGCCCCTTTAACAATTTCTCACCACCCCAATTTCTCACCACCCCATGGCAAAATGGGAATAATTGCAGGAAATGTACTAAAACATTGTTTATCTCTGCCGTCAAGAGGGGGGCCACGACCCCAAAAATTGAGGAGGCAGTTGGCAGCGGGAGGAGGTAAGGAACTGGTATGTCTTCCCAATATAAAGGAAAAAAATAGCATAAATAGGAAAGTATCCCAGTTTCATTTGAGGACCTGGGTGTTGACAGCTGTGCCATACAGATTGCAAAATATCTTGGAAGAGCATTGTTGGGAGATTTGGAGAGACCTGGTCAGTCAATCACCAAACATTCTAAAAGTATTTATCTTCAACTTTGATGAGATAGATTCAAATTGTATGTTCAATTGTATGTTAAACATCACAGCATAACTGAACGATATATGGCGCGTAGAAATTCGAAGAGGGTATCAGCAGGGATACACTACATGTCCAACAGTATGTGGACACCTGCTCGTCGAACATCTAATTCCAAAATCATGGGCATTAACATGGAGTTGGTCCCCCTTCACTGCTATAACAGCCTCCACTCTTCTGGGAAGGCTTTCCAGGCTATCCATATTGGCCAATTCCCACGAGTGTAAAGGGTTAACACCAGTCACTCATTCACGCACTGCCTGTCAATCAAAACCTGTGGCATCATCGTTTTAGCTTTCCTTGTGTTTGAGGTAATGGTAGGTTTGGGGGTGACAGAACGCGCGTGTGTGTGTGTGTGTGTGTGTGTGTGTGTGTGAGTGAGTGTGTGTGTGTTTTGGCCAGGGACCAGTGATACTGGTGAAGGTACAGCAAAAGGGCACACACACACACACACACACACACACACACACACACACACACACACACACAGTGCCACAAACACCCCATCAGAAGCCTGCTGGTTAAGTATCCATTGAGCAGACATGACATACTTGAATCACCTCTCCATCAACAGTATTGTTCTGATATCACCTCTCTATCAACAGTATTGGTCTGATATCACCTCTCTATCAACAGTATTGTTCTGATATCACCTCTCTATCAACAGTATTGTTCTGATATCACCTCTCTATCAACAGTATTGTTCTGATATCACCTCGATCAACAGTATTGTTCTGATATCACCTCTCTATCAACAGTATTGTTCTGATATCACCTCTATCAACAGTATTGTTCTGATATCACCTCTCTATCAACATTATTGTTCTGATATCACCTCTCTATCAACAGTTGGGGGGTGTTGGGGGGCCAGTAGGAGGCACTCTTTCCTCTTAAAAAAATATCCCAATGCCCCAGGGCAGTAATTGGGGACATTGCATTTTTTTATTTAACCTTTATTTAACTAGGCAAGTCAGTTAAGAACAAATTCTTATTTACTGTGTAGGGTGCTGTCTTTCGAATGGGACGTTAAACGGGTGTCCTGACTCTCTGTGGTTAAAAAATATATACCATGGCATTTATCGTAAGAGTAGGGGTGTTAACCCCGGTGTCTAACCCTCATACCATCATGGCCACCTAATCATCCCCAGCTTCCAAATGGCTCATTCAACCCCCCTCCTCTCCCCTTCAACTATTCCCCAGGTGGCTGCTGTAAATGAGAATGTGTTCTCAGTCAACTTACCTGGTAAAATAAGGGTTAAATCAAATAAAAATAGATAAATACAGTATTTCCATCCCGAGTGACACGGTGGTCTAAGGCACTGCATCACAGTGCTAGCTGTGCCACTAGAGATCCTGGTTCGAATCCAGGCTCTGTCGCAGCCAGCTGCGACCGGGGGACCCATGGGGCGGCGCACAATTAGCCCAGCGTCGTCTGGGTTACGGGACGGTTTGGCCGGCAGGGAAGTCCTTGTCCCATCGTGGCAGACCGGGCACATGCACGCTGACACGGTCGCCAGGTGTACAATGTTTTCTCCAACACATTGGTGTGGCTGGCTTCGGGATATGCGGGCATTGTGTCAAGAAGCAGTGGGGCTTGGCTGGGTCGTGTTTCGGAGGACGCACGGCTCTCGACCTTCGCCTCTCCCGAGTCTGTACGGGAGTTGCAGCGATGAGACACAATTACCAATTGGACTATCAATTGGATACCCAAAATTGGGGAGAAAAAGGGTAGAAAAAAATACATATAAATAAAAACTGTACAGTATTGCTCTGGGATGAATCCCTGTTTAACTGAGGCCTTTCCTCTACTTAGCCTTGCCACATTCCATGCTGTAAACCTGCAGTGTATGAGGCCTTCTGTTTCAATAACCCTATCAGCTCTGCTCACCAACTCTCTCCAAGGGCCTTGTTGCCCTTAAGTAGCCTGCAGACACTGGCTCCATCCCAAATGGCACCCTATTCTCTGCATGGTGTTCCTATTCCCTACATAGTGCACCTCGTCTAAAGCAGTGCACTATATAGGGAATAGGGTGCCACTTGAGACGCAGACCCTTTGAGAGTCTTTAACGGGTGGAAATCCCAAACTATTGACGTATAGGACATCATTCTTCTCAATTGATGTGGAACCAATGTTATATAAGGCAGCAGGAGCTGTGGGCGTGATTTAGCGTGACAGTTCCAAGTGGGCCAATGCGAAGCCCTCCTGGTCTTCCAGTCCCCATTGTGGGGCAGGTTGGCATTCATTGCAATGACTCATGTACTGGAGGCATCTTTGCAGTGGTCACTAGCTGACCAAAAAGCACATTTTTGTTTTCATACATTTTTATGATATAGTACATTTTGACTTTGCAGCTGGCCCATCTGGTGTGTTTACGGACATATTCAATCAATCCTTATCCCAGTCTGCTGTTCCCACATGCTTCAAGAGGGCCACCATTGTTCCTGTTCCCAAGAAAGCTAAGGTAACTGAGCTAAACGACTACCGCCCCGTAGCACTCACTTCCGTCATCATGAAGTGCTTTGAGAAACTAGTCAAGGACCATATCACCTCCACCCTACCTGACACCCTAGACCCACTCCAATTTGCTTACCACCCAAATAGGTCCACAGACGATGCAATCTCAACCACACTGCACACTGCCCTAACCCATCTGGACAAGAGGAATACCTATGTGAGAATGCTGTTCATCGACTACAGCTCAGCATTTAACACCATAGTACCCTCCAAACTCGTTATCAAGCTCGAGACCCTGGGTCTCGACCCCGCCCTGTGCAACTGGGTACTGGACTTCCTGACGGGCCGCCCCCAGGTGGTGAGGGTAGGTAACAACATCTCAACCCCGCTGATCCTCAACACTGGGGCCCCACAAGGGTGCGTTCTGAGCCCTCTCCTGTACTCCCTGTTCACCTACAACTGTGTGGCCATGCACGCCTCCAACTCAATCATCAAGTTTGCGGACACTACAGTGGTAGGCTTGATTACCAACAACGACGAGACGGCCTACAGGGAGGAGGTGAGGGCCCTCGGAGTGTGGTGTCAGGAAAATAACCTCACACTCAACGTCAACAAAACTAAGGAGATGATTGTGGACTTCAGGAAACAGCAGAGGGAGCACGCCCCTATCCACATCGATGGGACAGTAGTGGAGAGGGTAGTAAGTTTTAAGTTCCTTGGCGTACACATCACAGACAAACTGAATTGGTCCACCCACACAGACAACATCGTGAAGAAGGCGAAGCAGCGCCTCTTCAACCTCAGGAGGCTGAAGAAATTCGGCTTGTCACCAAAAGCACTCACAAACTTCTACAGATGCACAATCGAGAGCATCCTGTCGGGCTGTATCTCCGCCTGGTACGGCAACTGCTCCGCCCACAACCGTAAGGCTCTCCAGAGGGTAGTGAGGTCTGCACAACGCATCACCGGGGGCAAACTACCTGCCCTCCAGGACACCTACACCACCCGATGTCACAGGAAGGCCATAAAGATCATCAAGGACAACAACCACCCGAGCCACTGCCTGTTCACCCCGCTATCATCCAGAAGGCAAGGTCAGTACAGGTGCATCAAAGCTGGGACCGAGAGACTGAAAAACAGCTTCTATCTCAAGGCCATCAGACTGCTAAACAGCCACCACTAACATTGAGTGGCTGCTGCCAACACACTGACTCAACTCCAGCCACTTTAATAATGGGAATTGATGGAAATTGATGTAAAATATATCACTAGCCACTTTAAACAATGCTACTTAATATAATGTTTACATACCCTACATTACTCATCTCATATGTATATGTATATACTGTACTCTATATCATCTACTGCATCTTTATGTAATACATGTATCACTAGCCACTTTAAACTATGCCACTTTGTTTACATACCCTACATTACTCATCTCATATGTATATGTATATACTGTACTCTATATAATTTCCTGCATCTTTATGTAATACATGTATCACTAGCCACTTTAAACTATGCCACTTTGTTTACATACCCTACATTACTCATCTCATATGTATATACTGTACTCGATACCATCTGCTGCATCTTGCCTATGCCGTTCTGTACCATCACTCATTCATATATCTTTATGTACATATTCTTTATCCCTTTACACTTGTGTGTATAAGGTAGTACTTTTGGAATTGTTAGGTTAGATTAGTCGTTGGTTATTACTGCATTGTCGGAACTAGAAGCACAAGCATTTCGCTACACTCGCATTAACATCTGCTAACCATGTGTATGTGACAAATACATTTGATTTGATTTTGATTTCTAGCAGAAACCACTCAGTTCTGCCTCCAGGGCAAGATTCATGACAATAAACATCAACCTGCCATTGTGGGGGAGTGTGGATGAAAGGAGGGGGGCAGAGAAAACAAACAGCATATGGAATACACATCAAGCCTGATAAGAATCAGGACCCTCTTATGTAAAACCTGTAACAATCCACTTGTTTGGGCCAAACACAAACCCCACATGTGTGTGTGTTAGAGAGAGAGAGAGACAGAGACAGAGAGACAGAGAGAGAGAGAGAGAGAGAGAGAGAGAGAGAGAGAGAGAGAGAGAGGCGGGGTATTTTTTGTTCATCCATTAATATACCTTTACTCATTCACTTTTAGCTTTTTCCAAAATTCTATTTAAAAAGGATCATAAAGGTGAACAATATCTCCTTCCTCTTTCCATGTTTAATCACAATATAATCTAATCCAATTGCCTCCAATATTTAAATCCCAACAGCAAGGTGAAACCTAAAACCAAGAAATAAGGATGAGGGATTTGACTATGAGTAGAGATTAAATCGTGTTACGATGTGTTAAACCCTTCATCCCTCTTCTCCTCTCTTCCTAGTTGTCCTCCTCTCTCATCCCTTTGCCTGAGCACCTTCCCCTCTTCCTCTCCTCTGTTCGCTCGCCTCTCCGCCCCCTCCCCCCCCTCTCTCTGCCAGAACACAATGTTCCCCGGCGTGTTTGGGGAATCGGTAGAAATAAATACATGAGGAATGGAGCACGTCATATAGTTCCTGCAGTATATTCCAGGCCACTCTGAGAAAATAAACAAGATGCTTGAAAAAAGGTTCCCTCCTCTTCCTTCTGTAAACCCTGCCTTGATCGCCCCAAACCCACTCAGGGACCACTTAACCCCACAGGCAAATCATAAAGCGAAATGTGGTCATACTGGGTTTGAAGTTAGAAGTGCCTCATTTATCGCTTGTGTCTACAGTACATGTACAGTACACTGAGTTCACAAAAAAATTAAGAACACCTTTCTAATATTGACTTGCACCCCTTCAGAAAAGCCTTGATTTGTCGGGGCATGGACTACAACACTAGTTCTCAGTCCTGGTCCTGGGGACCCCAAGGGGTGCACATTTTAGTTTTTGCCCTCGCACTACACACCTGATTCAAATCCTCAACTCATCAAAAGGCTTTGATGATTTGAATCAGGTGTGTAGTGCTAGGGTAAAAACTAAAATGTGCACGCCTTGGGGTCCCCAGGACCAGGACTGAGAACCACTCGACTACACGAAATCGAATGCCTTCCACAGGGATGCTGGCCCATGTTGAGTAGTGGACCATTCTTGATACACACAGGAAACTGTTGAGCGTGAAAAACCTAGCAGCATTGCAGTTCTTGACACACTCAAACTGGTGCACCTGGCACCTACTACCATACCCAGTTCAAAGTAACTTAAATCTTTTGTCTTGCCCAGTCACCCTCTGAATGACACACATTCACAATCCATATCTCAATTAAAAATCCTTCTTTAACCTGTCTCCTCCCCTACATCTACACTGATTGAAGTGGATTTAACAGGTGACATCAATAAGAGATCATGGTTTTCACCTGGTTTCACCTGGTCAGTCTATGTCATGGAAAGAGCAGGTGTTCCTAATGTTTTGTACACCCAGTGTATGTTTATAAAAGTATGTATGTTAACATGTACTGTATGTGCATAAAAGTGTGTAGGAGAAATTGTAACTGATTCTGCAAGGACTTGTGAGATGAGGCACCTGGCTTGAGCTGTGCGTGAGTCTGTGTGTCAAGCTAAATGGGTGGATGCCCAGAACTGCAACAAAGCCAACCATGTCTGTCATTGTCCATCAGTTGAAAGAGAGCCAGTGGAAAAGATGAGACAAGATTGTTTAGTGGAGGAAGAGGGTGAAGGGGAAATATAGGCTACAGAATGGACGGCAGGGTGCAAGATGTCTATAACTTCTAACAAAGGCTCATTAACTCAAATGCATTGACTCAGAAAGCCTGGCAAACTGTACATAGGTCGATGCATATGATAAACACCTACCAGCTTCCACATACAGTAGGCATAGAGTAGGAAAGATACACACAAACTGCTTTCATGAATTTTCATGAGCTCTGCGTTAGATATATATTTAATGTGCCAAATGCACAGAAATGAACAGAAATCCACAGAAATGTACAGAAATGCAGAAGTGTTGGCAGAAGTGTTGGTAAAGAACCCACACAACACTAACCTACTGCGTACCGTTTACTTATGGATGAGTCGTTCCACAAATAGACTGCCTTTTATGACCTTGTGACATTATGTGTGTACATTTTGATAAAACTAAACCATGTTGAAATATATATAGTGTGTTTTCATGTGGGAAAACATGTTTGTTATGAAGTTGAGCATGTGCTCTTTCTGACAGAATGTCCAATTCTGTGAAATAAATAGATATTCCTGAACAAATGTAACTAACCAAAAGGTACTCTATTCATGGAACGACCCGGTTTGCCATCCTACACGTCACCACCTAAAGTCAGTAACTATCTATAGGCAGTGGGACGTTTGGTATGTATGCATGTGTATTAACATGATTAACATGTATTTTGGAAAAAGTGTTAAACTCTGGTTTTGTTCTCCAATTATGATATTATATCGCCACCTGGTGGTAATCATACCAAAATGCCAACCAGTGAAACTGCTGTCTTTGGAGTGTTCCTGTGTGTTTGATGGTTTTTAACCCTACGTTAGTCGGGAAGCAGCCCGTCTAACGTCTGTCTGTCTGTCTGTCTGTGTGTGTGTTTGTGTATGTGGCATGCATACTCGTCCCTACCTTGGTCTGGAAGCAGCAGAAGAGCTGGGTCAGGTAGGGGTGTTTCCTACCTTGGTCTGGAAGCAGCAGAGAGCTGGGTCAGGTAGGGGTGTTTCCTACCTTGGTCTGGAAGCAGCACAAGAGCTGGGTCGGGTAGGGGTGTTTCCTACCTTGGTCTGGAAGCAGCACAAGAGCTGGGTCAGGTAGGGGTGTTTCCTACCTTGGTCTGGAAGCAGCACAAGAGCTGGGTCAGGTAGGGGTGTTTCCTACCTTGGTCTGGAAGCAGCACAAGAGCTGGGTCAGGTAGGGGTGTTTCCTACCTTGGTCTGGAAGCAGCACAAGAGCTGGGTCAGGTAGGGGTGTTTCCTACCTTGTTCTGGAAGCAGCAGAAGAGCTGGGTCAGGTAGGGGTGTTTCCTACCTTGGTCTGGAAGCAGCAGAAGAGCTGGGTCAGGTAGGGGTGTTTCCTAGCCAGGGCCAGGATGCGTTTCTCTGTCAGGGTACAGTCCACATCATCATCCTGCAGGATCACGTCTTTCTTCAGCACCTTCACAGCATACACTTCATCAGTTCCTTTCAGCTCAGCCAGCATCACCTACAGGGAAGACCCGTAGAGGTTATCATACACCTCATCAGTTCCTATCAGCTCAGCCAGCATCACCTACAGGGAAGACCTCAGAGGTTATCATACACCTCATCAGTTATTTTCAGCTCAGCCAGCATCACCTACAGGGAAGAACCTCAGAGGTTATCATACACCTCATCAGTTCCTTTCAGCTCAGCTAGCATCACCTACAGGGAAGACCCGTAGAGGTTATCATACACCTCATCAGTTCCTTTCAGCTCAGCCAGCATCACCTACAGGGAAGACCCGTAGAGGTGATCATACACCTCATCAGTTCCTTTCAGCTCAGCCAGCATCACCTACAGGGAAGAACCTCAGAGGTTACCATACACCTCATCAGTTCCTTTCAGCTCAGCTAGCATCACCTACAGGGAAGACCCGTAGAGGTTATCATACACCTCATCAGTTCCTTTCAGCTCAGCCAGCCTCACCTACAGGGAAGACCCGTAGAGGTTATCATACACCTCATCAGTTCCTTTCAGCTCAGCCAGCATCACCTACAGGGAAGAACAGTAGAGATTATCATACACATACACACAAGCACGCTCACACACTCACACACACACACACACACACACACTGCTACTGCAACAACACTCAAGCCACTGACTCATTATATCTGAGGTTTGAATTAAGAGGAAAGACAGACACATGAAATGATTCAGGAGGAAAAAAACAAACCAAACCCAAAGTACTCTGTACAACAACTGGCCCAATGGAACCAATGGAAGAGCTGACTGCCCTTAGCATCAATGGAAGGGACTGATTATTGTCCAACGAGAGAGATAGAGAAAGAGAGAGATGACAGAGAGAAGGAGATAGAGTGAGACAAATACAGACAGACAGACAGACAGACAGTACTGTACCTTTCCGAAGCTGCCTTTGCCCAGGACCTTGATGAAGAGGAAGTCCTGCAGGGTCATCCTCTTGGTCTGGATGATCTTGAGTTCTCCGTTCTCTCGGGCCTCGCCCACCTCTGAGCCCACCCCCACCCTGCTGGAAGAGGAGGACGAGGCTGACTTGTGTTCCTGTCCACGTTGCTCAAACGACAGCGCCTTGCGGATGTTCTCCAACTCTTTCAGATCTGGGAGAGAAACCAGAGAGGGAAAGGAGGAATAAGAGTGTGTTCCTCTGTGTAAGGCCAGGGGTGGAAATAATAAGAAAAACATTTCCCGGAACCCTCCAAAGTACCACCATGAATTGAATGTACTGTACAGATGCACATTTTGACATGTGTGTGTACCTTGGTCACATGGGGAGGTGGGGGCCGATTTGGATCGGTCCTCCTCTGTCTGGGGGGTACATGGTAACGGCTGCTGGGGTTCTTGGGTTATCTATGGAGAACAACATCCTCATTTTCACCATTATCATATTCATCGTCCTGCAATCCTTCTCAATCTCTACCACATCTCTCTACCACATCTGTACCACATCTACCACCTCTCTCTACCACATCTCTCTACCACATCTCTCTACCACATCTCTATACCACATCATCCACCTCCCTCTACCACATCTCTATACCACATCTCTATACCACATCTACCACCTATCTCTACCATATCTCTATACCACATCTACCACCTCTCTCTACTACATCTGTACCACATCTGACACATCTCTCTACCACATCTACCACCTCTCTCTACCACATCTCTATACCACATCTGTACCACATCTCTCTACTACATCTGTACCACATCTGACACATCTCTCTACCACATCTACCACATCTCTATACCACATCTACCACCTCTCTCTACCACATCTGTACCACATCTACCACCTCTCTCTACCACATCTCTCTACCACATCTCTCTACCACATCTCTATACCACATCATCCACCTCCCTCTACCACATCTCTATACCACATCTACCACCTATCTCTACCATATCTCTATACCACATCTACCACCTCTCTCTACTACATCTGTACCACATCTGACACATCTCTCTACCACATCTACCACCTCTCTCTACCACATCTCTATACCACATCTGTACCACATCTCTCTACTACATCTGTACCACATCTGACACATCTCTCTACCACATCTACCACATCTCTATACCACATCTACCACCTCTCTCTACTACATCTGTACCACATCTGACACATCTCTCTACCACATCTAACACATCTCTCTACCACCTCTACCACATCTCTCTACCACATCTCTATACCACATCTCTATACCACATCTACCACCTCTCTCTACCACATCTAACACATCTCTCTACCACATCAACCACATTTCTCTACCACATCTACCACATATCTATACCACATCTCTCTACCACATCAACCACAACTCTCTACCACATCTCTCTACCACATCTACCACATCTCTATACCACATCTCTCTACCACATCTCTATACCACATCTCTAAACCACATCTACCACCTCTCTCTACCACATCTACCACATCTCTATACCACATCTCTCTACCACATCTCTATACCACATCTCTAAACCACATCTACCACCTCTCTCTACCACATCTAACACATCTCTCTACCACATCAACCACATATCTCTACCACATCTCTATACCACATCTCTCTACCACATCTCTCTAACACATCTCTCTACCACATCTAACACATCTCTCTACCACATCTACCACATCTCTATACCACATCTACCACCTCTCTCTACCACATCTCTCTACTACATCTGTAACACATCTGACACATCTCTCTACCACATCTAACACATCTCTCTACCACATAAACCACATCTCTCTACCACATCTCTATACCACATCTCTCTACCACATCTACCACATCTCTCTACCACGTCTACCACATCTCTCGACCACATCTACCACATCACTCTATCACATCTCTCTACCACATCTCTCTACCACATCTACCACATCTCTCTACCACATCTACCACATCTCTATACCACACCTACCACATCTACCACATCTCTATACCACATCTCTCTACCACATCACTCTACCACATCTACCACATCTCTATACCACACCTACCACATCTACCACATCTCTATACCACATATCTCTACCACATATACCACATCACTCTACCACATCTCTATACCACATCTACCACATCTACCACATCTCTCTACCACATCTACCACATCTCTCTACCACATCTACCACATCACTCTATCACATATCTCTACCACATCTCTCTACCACATGTACCACATCTCTCTACCACATCTACCACATCTCTCTACCACATGTACCACATCTCTCTACAACATCTAACACATCTCTCTACCACATCTACCACACCTCTATACCACATCTCTCTACCACATCTACCACGTCTCTATACCACATATATCACATCTACCACGTCTCTATACCACATATATCACATCTACCACATCTCTATACCACATCTACCACATATCTCTACCACATCTCTATACCACATCTCTATACCACATCTACCACATCTCTATACCACATCTACCACATCCCTCTACCACATCTCTATACCACATCCCTCTACCACATTTCTATACAACATCCCTCTACCACATCTCTATACCACATCTCTCTACAACATCTCTCTACCACATCTACCACATCTCTCTACCACATCTCTATACCACATCTCTATACCACATCTCTCTACCACATCTCTATACCACATCTACCACATCTCTCTACCACATCTCTATACCACATCTCTCTACCACATCTACCACATCTCTCTACCACATCTCTATACCACATCTCTCTACAACATCTCTCTACCACATCTACCACATCTCTCTACCACATCTCTATACCACATATCTATACCACATCTCTCTACCACACCTAGATGTTGGACTTAATGCACTTTAGCACTTGCACTTCAACATGTAGCATAATTCTGTCGTTTTTATGAAATTGCACTCATCCAGCCTACTTTCTTGTAAATATCCTTTGCTATCTGTTTTAAAATATGTGATTTTGTTTGTATGTATTGCAGAGGCGTGGACTCGAGTCACATGACTTGACTTGACTCGATTTAGACTT
The DNA here is from genome assembly GCF_013265735.2 of Oncorhynchus mykiss. Taxonomy (NCBI): domain Eukaryota; kingdom Metazoa; phylum Chordata; class Actinopteri; order Salmoniformes; family Salmonidae; genus Oncorhynchus; species Oncorhynchus mykiss. Next base: position 29,220,997 of record NC_048584.1, on the reverse strand, counting down.
GAGACATATGACTTAAAATTATCTGGCCAGATTTTGTAATGTTTTGTCACTGATTTTGTGGCACAGAGTCTACGTGGATTAGGCTACTCTCAGCGTAGCCAAAGACAGTATCTCACTTGCAAAAAAAACTCAGATTGGCTAGTGAAACTCACACTCACACTGTCAATCAACAGGTCGGGTGACCTACAGAAGTGCTGTGAGAAGGTTTTGGGGGGCTGCAAGTGTGAAACTGAATGGGAAAAAATACATAATATATAATACATAACTAGATATAGCCTCCCATTTATATTTTATATTTATACCTTTGTTTATTTGATCTGGTTACTAACACAGGCCTAGGGCATTGCACCAAATTCTTGAAATCTGTGTTTCAGAACCCAAAAATGCCTTGACTGTTGACCAATGACCATTCATTAGCATTGGGGCGCAAAGGAGGGCGCACACAATCCAAATTAGTGACCAGAAAACACTTTTTAATTTTCCCCGGTTTTACCTGGCAAAAACAGAGTAGTTTACCCACGTTAATATTTACCATATAAAGTAACGTTTAGCAACCCGCTATGGATGCATCTTTTCCACAATAGGCTAACTGGTGATTTCATTGACCATTTTCATATTTCAGATAAGCCTAGTTTGTGTGTGTTATAATTATATAACTCCGTGGTGGTACTGCATATGTCTAAAGATAGATGTAACATCGTACTACCTGCAATACTCATGGGATGAAGATGTAACATTCTGGCGAATTAACTAGGATATTTTTGAGGAAGAAAAAAAGACTACAGACAAATCATGCTTTCCATCTGATACTGCAACACCCCAGCCATATGATCCTGTAACCCCCGCTGCATACCGGTAGGGTAGGCCGTATGATCCTGTAACCCCCGCTGCATACCGGTAGGGTAGGCCGTATGATCCTGTTACCCCCGCTGCATACCGGTAGGGTAGGCCATATGATCCTGTAACCCCCGCTGCATACCGGTAGTGTAGGCCGTATGACCCTGTAACCCCCGCTGCATACCGGTAGGGTAGACCATATGATCCTGTAACCCCCGCTGCATACCGGTAGAATAGGCCATATGATCCTGTAACCCCCGCTGCATACCGGTAGGGTAGGCCGTATGATCCTGTAACCCCCGCTGCATACCGGTAGGGTAGGCCATATGATCCTGTAACCCCCGCTGCATACCGGTAGGGTAGGCCGTATGATCCTGTTACCCCCGCTGCATACCGGTAGGGTAGGCCGTATGATCCTGTTACCCCCGCTGCATACCGGTAGGGTAGGCCGTATGATCCTGTAACCCCCGCTGCATACCGGTAGGGTAGGCCGTATGATCCTGTAACCCCCGCTGCATACCGGTAGGGTAGGCCATATGATCCTGTTACCCCCGCTACATACCGGTAGGGTAGGCCATATGATCCTGTAACCCCCGCTGCATACCGGTAGGGTAGGCCATATGATCCTGTAACCCCCGCTGCATACCGGTAGGGTAGGCCGTATGATCCTGTAACCCCCGCTGCATACCGGTAGGGTAGGCCGTATGATCCTGTTACCCCCGCTGCATACCGGTAGGGTAGACCATATGATCCTGTAACCCCCGCTGCATACCGGTAGAATAGGCCATATGATCCTGTAACCCCCGCTGCATACCGGTAGGGTAGGCCGTATGATCCTGTAACCCCCGCTGCATACCGGTAGGGTAGGCCATATGATCCTGTAACCCCCGCTGCATACCGGTAGGGTAGGCCGTATGATCCTGTTACCCCCGCTGCATACCGGTAGGGTAGGCCGTATGATCCTGTTACCCCCGCTGCATACCGGTAGGGTAGGCCGTATGATCCTGTAACCCCCGCTGCATACCGGTAGGGTAGGCCGTATGATCCTGTAACCCCCGCTGCATACCGGTAGGGTAGGCCATATGATCCTGTTACCCCCGCTACATACCGGTAGGGTAGGCCATATGATCCTGTAACCCCCGCTGCATACCGGTAGGGTAGGCCATATGATCCTGTAACCCCCGCTGCATACCGGTAGGGTAGGCCATATGATCCTGTTACCCCCGCTGCATACCGGTAGAATAGGCCATATGATCCTGTAACCCCCGCTGCATACCGGTAGGGTAGGCCGTATGATCCTGTAACCCCCACTGCATACCGGTAGTGTAGGCCATATGATCCTGTAACCCCCGCTGCATACCGGTAGTGTAGGCCGTATGATCCTGTAACCCCCGCTGCATACCGGTAGTGTAGGCCGTATGATCCTGTAACCCCCGCTGCATACCGGTAGGATAGGCCATATGATCCTGTAACCCCCGCTGCATACCGGTAGGGTAGGCCATATGATCCTGTAACCCCCGCTGCATACCGGTAGGGTAGGCCGTATGATCCTGTAACCCCCGCTGCATACCGGTAGGGTAGGCCATATGATCCTGTAACCCCCGCTGCATACTGGTAGGGTAGGCCATATGATCCTGTAACCCCCGCTGCATACCGGTAGGGTAGGCCATATGATCCTGTAACCCCCGCTGCATACCGGTAGGGTAGGCCATATGATCCTGTAACCCCCGCTGCATACTGGTAGGGTAGGCTGTATGATCCTGTAAACCCCCGCTGCATACCGGTAGGGTAGGCTGTATGATCCTGTAACCCCCGCTGCATACCAGTAGGGTAGGCCATATGATCCTGTAACCACCGCTGCATACTGGTAGGGTAGGCTGTATGATCCTGTAAACCCCCGCTGCATACCGGTAGGGTAGGCTGTATGATCCTGTAAACCCCCGCTGCATACCAGTAGGGTAGGCTGTATGATCCTGTAACCACCGCTGCATACTGGTAGGGTAGGCTGTATGATCCTGTAAACCCCCGCTGCATACCAGTAGGGTAGGCTGTATGATCCTGTAACCACCGCTGCATACTGGTAGGGTAGGCCATATGATCCTGTAAACCCCCGCTGCATACCAGTAGGGTAGGCTGTATGATCCTGTAACCTCCAGATCTCAGAACTGTTTTGTAGTGTATTATTTTTTCAAAACCCATTAAGGTCCTCATCTTAAAGGTACCTAAAGTACAGAGTATCCAAATCCTGAGACATTTGTAAAAACATTTTTAAGGGGGTGCAATAGCAGATACAGTTCGGCCATAAGACTTAAGGCATGTTCAGATCTTAAGAAGACTGTAGCTATTTGAATACAGAAATGATAGAATAACACTATTTTACCAAGATAGAGTCAGAATACATCATGAAATACATTAAGAAATGCATTATGATCTTTAGATAAATTACTGTCATCACTGAACAGCGATGTGACATCATTTACTTTTTTTGTTATTGCTTGCATGCCATTATTGCTGGCTAGACTGGCCTAGACCATACTTAGAGGGAGATGGCAAAGATGTGTTCTGATTGGTCCGTCTATATTTGCTCAGGCTTGTGATTGGATTGCAGATAGACCCTTATAGCACCAATTTCAAATGGATTTATGCAGATAGAACTTTCTAGTTGTAAATTTTTTTTCACAGAAAATTGACTTTAAAAATAATATAACTTTACAAACATATGAAGAACCATCTAAAGATCTATTACATGTGACTAACTCATTTCTGACTAAAATGTCAGATAGAACCTTATAGTCCCTAGGTCTCGATTTGTAGTTGAACAAGTCATTGCATGTATAGATTTGTTTTACTTGACTTGGAAAAACTGGTGACTCGACTCCACTTGACTTGCTCTTAGAATGCACAACTTGGTATTGACTCAAAACTCGACCCGTTTGACTTGGGACTCGACTTGAGACTTGGACCTTATGACTCAAATAATATTGACATGGTCCCACCTCTGATGTATTGTGACTGCTGCAAAATGAATTGCCTCATTGAGGACATAAACATTTTCTGAATCTGAATTCTCATCAATTATTGCCCTGATCACCCCCTGCCCCTACCCATACCCCTGCTCCTCGCCCATACCCCTACCCATACCCCTGTTCCTTGCCCATAAACATACCCCTACCCTTTGCCCCTGCCCCAAACCCCTGCTCCTTGCCCATACCCCTTTCTCTCGCCCCTGCCCCATGCCCCTTACCCCTCTCCCCTGCCCCATGCCCCTGGCAGTGCCCCCTAACCCTGGCAGTTCCCCCTGACCCTGGAAGTGTCCCTTGCTCATGGCGGTTTCTCTGACCTTTTTCCTCCTCTGGGCACTGCTGGAGATCTTGTCTGGTGTGACCCCCAGGTCAGACAGAACCTTGGCGATGCCCCTCGCGTCCACCCCACAGTTAGGAGCCACGTTACTTTCACAGCGTCTGTGTACATTCACCTTACAGACTGAGAGAAAGACAATGGTTACACCACATGTACATTCACCTTACAGACTGAGACAGACCATCGTTACATCACATGCACATTCACCTTACAGACAGAGACAGACAATGGTTACACCACATGTACATTCACCTTACAGACTGAGACAGACCATCGTTACACCACATGTACATTCACCTTACAGACAGAGACAGACAATGGTTACACCACATGTACATTCACCTTACAAACAGAGAGAATCCTTGCTATTGGAGTGCATCACAATCTTCTTGACAAGTAACACATGTTGTGAGAATTTACTATGTTAGATTAGAATTCTTTATTGTCTGATCTTCACAGATATTTCCTTTACGTACAACAACATTTACTGTGAAATGTGAAAGACATGGCAAAGACCAGACATAACATCAAACATACACATTCATGAAAAAACAAAACAAGAATGACAGTTTAAGGACTCTTACCCCTTCCTTCCACATTACATAGCTGTCCCTCCTATACTCAATCTTTTTTTATTATAATTTTCTGTTGTTGTTGGTGGGGGGTAGATCAGCTTTCATATTGCAGATAGATTGTAGCTTCCATCAATGTAATTGTCTGCATCATTTCCAATCCCCCATATATTTTTTAAGTCATATATATATATATATATATCTATATACAGTGGGGCAAAAAAGTATTTAGTCAGCCACCAATTGTGCAAGTTTTCCCACTTAAAAAGATGAGAGAGGCCTGTAATTTTCATCATAGGTACACTTCAACTATGACAGACAAAATGAGAGAAAAAAATACTGAATATATGAATTTATTTGCAAATTATGGTGGAAAATAAGTATTTGGTCACCAACAAACAAGAGAGATTTCTGGCTCTCACAGACCTGTAACTTCTTCTTTAAGCGGCTCCTCTGTCCTCCACTTGTTACCTATATTAATGGCACCTGATTGAACTTGTTATCAGTATAAAAGACACCTGTCTACAACCTCAAACAGTCACACTCCAAACTCCACTATGGCCAAGACCAAAGAGCTGTCAAAGGACACCAGAAACAAAATTGTAGACCTGCACCAGGCTGGGAAGACTGAATCTGCAATAGGTAAGCAGCTTGGTTTGAAGAAATCTACTGTGGGAGCAATTATTAGGAAATGGAAGACATACAAGACCACTGATAATCTCCCTCGATCTGGGGCTCCACGCAAGATCTCACCCCGTGGGGTCAAAATGATCACAAGAACGGTGAGCAAAAGTTCCAGAACCACACGGGGGGACCTAGTGAATGACCTGCAGAGAGCTGGGACCAAAGTAACAAAGCCTACCATCAGTAACACACTACGCCGCCAGGGTCTCAAATCCTGCAGAGCCAGACGTGTACCCCTGCTTAAGCCAGTACATGTCCAGGCCCGTCTAAAGTTTGCTAGAGAGCATTTGGATGATCCAGAAGAAGATTGGAAGAATGTCATATGGTCAGATGAAACCAAAATATAACTTTTTGGTAAAAACCCAACTCGTCGTGTTTGGAGGACAAAGAATGCTGAGTTGCATCCAAAGAACACCACTAAGGGACCAGGATGACTGATCCGTGTAAAGGAAAGAATGAATGGGCCATGTATCGTGAGATTTTGAGTGAAAACCTCCTTCCATCAGCAAGGGCATTGAAGATGAAATGTGGCTGGGTCTTTCAGCATGACAATGTTCCCAAACACACCGCCCGGGCAACGAAGGAGTGGCTTCGTAAGAAGCATTTCAAGGTCCTGGAGTCAACCCCAGATCTCAACCCCATAGAAAATATTTGGAGGGAGTTGAAAGTCCGTGTTGCCCAGCAACAGCCCCAAAACATCACTGCTCTAGAGGAGATCTGCATGGAGGAATGGGCCAAAATACCAGCAACAGTGTGTGAAAACCTTGTGAAGACTTACAGAAAACGTTTGACCTCTGTCATTGCCAACAAAGGGTATATAACAAAGTATTGAGATAAACTTTTGTTATTGACCAAATACTTATTTTCCACCATAATTTGCAAATAAATTCATTAAAAATCCTACAATGTGATTTTCTGGATTTTTTTCCTCATTTTGTCTGTCATAGTTGAAGTGTACCTATGATGAAAATTACAGGCCTCTCTCATATTTTTAAGTGGGAGAACTTACACAATTGGTGGCTGACTAAATATTTTTTTGCCCCACTGTATATACATAAAGTGCATTCGGAAAATATTCAGACCCCTTGACTTTTTCCACATTTTGTTATTTTACAGCCTTATTCTAAAATAGAAATGAGCATGAGATGTTTCTTCAACTTGATTGGAGTCCACTTGTGGTAAATTCAGTTGATTGGACATGATTTGGAAATGCACATATCTGTCTATATAACGTCCCACAGTTGACAGTGCATGTCCGAGCAAACACCAAGCCATGAGGTCGAAGGAATTGTCCATAGAGTTCTGAGACAGGATTGTGTTGAGGCACAGACCTGGAAAAGGGTACCAAAACATTTCTACAGCATTGAAGGTACCCAAGAACACAGTGGCCTCCATCATTCTTAAATGGAAGAAGTTTGGAACCACCAAGACTCTGCTCTGCCAAACTGAGCAATCGGGGGAGAAGGGCCTTGGTCAGGGAGGTGACCAAGAACCCGATGGTCACTCTGAAAGAGCTCTAGAATTCCTCTGTGGAGATGGGAGAACCTTCCAGAAGGGCAACCATCTCTGCAGCACTCCACCAATCAGGCCTTTATGGTAGAGTGGCCAGACGGAAGCCACTCCTCAGTAAAAGGTACATGACAGCCCGCTTGGAGGAAACCTAGGCACCTAAAAGATTCTCAGACCATGAGAAATAAGATTCTCAGGGCTGATGAAACCAAGATTGAAGTCCTTGGCCTCACGTCTGGAGGAAACCTAGCACCAACCCTATGGTGAAGCATGGTGGTGGCAGCATCATGCTGTGGGGATATTTCTTTGCGGCAGGGACTGGGAAACTAGTCAGGATCGAGTGAAAGATGAACGGAGCAAAGTACAGAGAGATCCTTGTTGAAAACCTGCTCCAGAGCACTCAGGACCTCAGACTTGGGCGAACGTTCACCTTCCAACAGGATAACGACCCAAAGCACACAGCCAAGACAACGCAGGAGAGGCTTCGGGACAAGTCTCTGAATGTCCTTGAGTAGCTCAGCCAGAGCCCGGACTTGAACCCGAACAAACTTGATCTCAAACCCGATCTCTGGATACCTGAAAATAGCTGTGCAGTGATGCTTACCTTCCATCCTGACAGAGCTTGAGAGGATCTGCAGAGGAAAATGGGAGAAACTCCCCAAATATAGGTGTGCCAAGCCTGTAGCGTCATACCCAAGAAGGCTCGAGGCTGTAATCGCTGCCAAAGGTGCTTCAACAAAGTACAGAGTATTGGGTCTGAATACTTATGTAAATGTGATATTTCCATTTTTTTATTTTTTATATACATTTGCAAAAAATGTAAAAACCTGTTTTACCTTTGTCATTATGTGGTATTGTGTGTAGACTGATGAGGTAAAAAAAATGAATTCAAAATAGAGTAAGGCTGTAACATAACACAATGTGGGAAAAGTCAAGGGGTCTGAATACTTTCTGAATGAACCGTATATATAAATATACATACATATACACATGCATATCCTATACTCAATCTTACACATCCCCTTAATGTCCAAGGTCCCTGAGCGTTGCACATAATGTTATTGCACACCGCTATAGTTTCAATGTCCGTGATTAGTAGTGAGTTGTAGTGCATTTGTTTATATATGTCAGTGTGTGTGTGTGTGTGTGTGTGTGTGTGTGTGTGTGTGTGTTTGTGCGTATGCCTGTGTGTGTGCTTGTGTGCTGGCATACCTTTGCATTGCAGCCCTTGTCTGAGCAGTCCCCACAATAGTGATCCACAGTGGTCACAGAAGGTTAGGACTTTGAAGTTGTGAATACCAAACTTATGAGGCATATTAACACTGAACCGCTGGGATCCAACCTGCAGGGGGAGACAAAGAACACTGATAATAACACAGTCACACCCCTAGATTGATTCACCTCATAATAACTAATATGTGGAGAGATGCCTACCTCCTCTGGTGTAGTGTCCTCCTTGTCTTTCTTCATCCCAGCACACTTTGTGATGATGAGCTCGTGGCAGCGCTTATGGACTACACACGTGCACACTAGGAGACACCAGACAACTCAGTCATTCACTTCCATTTCAACACGTTAGTTGACTAATCCCCAAAGGCCCTATTACGTATAGAGTGATAGGAATACATATTGGTGTGCAGATAGATGTCACACAGAGAAAGTGCCAGTAAGGAGAGAGAAAGTAGCTATATCACCTTGACACTGGTAGCCCTGTTTCCCGATCACACCCCTGTTGAGATAGATACAGTCTCACTGACATTTCACTCAATGCAACATAGAGTCAGATTCAAAATGGAACATTATTATATTAGATCAGTGGAATTGTAAGGTGTTGCTTAGAATGAAGTGCATATGTTTGCATCCAAAATAAATATTTCCTGACCCAATTTAAAACGTTTCAAACTCCTTGCTATATTTGAAGACCCTCACAACTTTGTCACATTCACATACTTTTTTTTCATGTTTCTGATTGAAGGCACAATCTGTAATTTCAACAGCCTGACTAAGTAAACTGTAATTAAAGCTATTTTTCCCTTTTCCTGTTGAAAAACAATATCCCACGTATAAATACAGTAATGTGGACAACACTTGAAGGTAAAAAAATATGTTTTGACCAGAATTTCGTTTTTTAGGCAGAAGTGCAAACTTCATGTAGTCGGCCATTCAGGGAGTTGGTCAATGGTGCCCTCTGATGTCATCGGCCTCCCCCCTTTCTTGGGGGAACAATGGAGAAACAATAGAGTACCACAATATGAGTCATAATACCCATTAAACCTAGCGGTCAAACAAGGAACTGGTTCCAATCGTTTGTCCACCATTCATTTTTCCCATAAGGGATTTTTAGAAACACTTAAAATAATGGCTGTATTTCGTGTAGGCATTTGATAACCATGTACAACTTTAACCATGTACTACTTCAATCAATATATTCACCTGTATTTACACCCCCAAAATTAAATGGTAATTAGTTGCTAATGTGGCTATCATAAAGAACTACAAATGCCATGATGATTTGGACGAGACTGCCGAATCGAGGCAAAGGTAAGAATCTCTGGATTAACTGTCTAAAGCTAGGTACATTTAGTATTAAATAAATTGACTACATTTATTTTACATTGACAATTCTGTAAACTGTCTTGGGCACCCTTTAAATTGACACAATACCTGTTAGCAAAGGTGTCAGCTAGAGACGATGTGCAGGAGATTGCAGGGATTTGTAGTCTTGCATGATGTCTACGTTGATGCTAATTAGCATTTTCGAATCTGAGAGTAAATAGAGCCGAATATATTGATAAAAGTCACCTTGTCCGAGAGAGATTTACACGGTTATCAAAACATCATGCCAGGGTAAGACTACACAAAACCCAGCCCTTATTTGAAGTGTTTCTAAAATAAAAGGAATGATGGAAAAACGATAGGAACCATTTCCATGTTTGACCATTAGATTTGATGGGTATTATGACACCTCCAATGTGGGGCTCTATAGAGAACAAAAGAGGAAAGGCCCACCCCCCCACTAGTGCCATGTCATGAGGATACCTGGACCACCAATTGAGGTGTGCCTTTTGCTAAGTAAATCAGGTGATACATGCAGACTGGAGTGCGACTTTAATTGAAATTGAACCATTGAACAGCAGGAATTCTTACAGACTGTGCCTCTCAGTCTAATTTAATAAGTTCATCAGGTACATTGCTAGGTGCTACATGTCAGGTTCCCGAGCCAGAGCAGTGTGTTCTGCCACCTTTAGCAGAGCTGTCACTGTGGCAATGTAGCCATATTTTATGGCTGAGTCGGGGTGTGAGAGGGGGAGGAGGGGGTGGAGGGAAGATGGAGAGGCTGGGCCTGAAATAGCCACAGCTGTGTGCTAACACTCTTTATCACCTCTGTCAGGGAGCCACGTCACACCATTACCCCCCTGTTACACTTATGGCCAATTTCCACCTGAGACTTACCTCAGTGTTTTACCAAAAAGGCTCAGACTTTTTTGTTTACACCTCCATGGACCATCTCCAGTGTCTCACTGGGCAATGGCCTCAGCTGACCTGCTCTGACTTGGGGCCAAGGCCCTGGAAACTGGGTCTTTTTAGCTGGCATTTACAGAAAAATGGCTAACTGTGAACATGGGTTAACAACTTCCACGGCAAACACCTTCTCACAAAGCAACTGTCTTGATGATGCAGAGGTTGTTGATTCTGCTCTTCACACGTCTTTTGTGTCACACTCCTGATGGAAACACAGTTCGCCTAAAATAAGACTAGAGCTTTTACATGAACATACACACTGACGACACACTGGTGTGGAGTAAGTCTCAGGTGGAAATGGGAGCATCTGAAATTGTGACAGTATCCTGCAGTCAGTTAGGGACCTTTTCACAGCGACACTCTGTGTTTCAAAGTTCATCAGAGAACTGGAGGCACTTGTCAGTGAGAGAAAGACTATTGTGCACTGCCATCAAGACTCCTGTTGTATCAATGAGATACTGTTTAAAGTAACATCAACCTGTAGGCAGGCACTGTTCCCAGTTCAGATCAGACTCTTCTCACAGCTTTAAGACACTCGGACTCTGTGTGCACTACAGTGATTTGTTAGGTCATAAGCCCTGGGAAGCAGGAATTGTCAGCTTGTACTACAGATGCGTGCTTGGTGCATGTAGCTTGGTGCATGTAGCTTGGTGCATGTAGCTTGGTGCATGTAGCTTGGTGCCATCGGGGAACAGAGAACCAGCTGGACTCTCCAGGATAAAGCTTCCACTGTCACACTGTAATGGCTAGCCTAGGGGCTTTTCCCACTGTCTCCATGGCAACACTGACAGACAAGAGCACCGACTGTCCATGACCACGCATATAAAGTCTCTATAAGCTGACGTAGGTAGGTGTGTGTGTGTCTCTCACCATATAAAGTCTCTGCAGTGGGAGCAGTAGGTAGGCTGTCGTAGGTATGTGGCCATGAACTTGTGTCCGTTGACCTGATGGACCCTCCTTCGTACGGCACCCTGCCTCTTCCTTGGCCGCATGCGCTCCCGAAACACACGCTCCTCTGCATTCTCACTGGAGCCTGGAGCTGGAGAAACATATTATTAGCAAAACCAAGGAATCATAAGATTGTAACATGGGAAACACATGACTTCCTATTTAATGTATCAACTGGTACACAACAGAATGCCACAAGAAGGAGGCTGATGAATTATTTCACATTGGTGAAGAGTCTGCCAGTAGTATGCTTCTCCACAGTGCTACTCCAACACCCATACAGCTGGGAGGGAATGGAACAGTCTAGTGCTACTCCAACCCCCATACAGCTGGGAGGGAATGGAACAGTCTAGTGCTACTCAAAACACCCTAGCTGGGAGGGAATGGAACAGTCTAGTGCTACTCCAAACACCCTAGCTGAGAGGGAATGGAACAGTCTAGTGCTACTCCAAACACCCTAGCTGGGAGGGAATGGAACAGTCTAGTGCTACTCCAAACACCCTAGCTGGGAGGGAACGGAACAGTCTAGTGCTACTCCAAACACCCTAGCTGGGAGGGAATGGAACAGTCTAGTGCTACTCCAAACACCCTAGCTGGGAGGGAATGGAACAGTCTAGTGCTACTCCAAACACCCTAGCTGGGAGGGAATGGAACAGTCTAGTGCTACTCCAAACACCCTAGCTGGGAGGGAAGGGAACAGTCTAGTGCTACTCCAAACACCCTAGCTGGGAGGGAATGTCCAGTGCTTAAGCAACAAGGCCCGAAGGGGTGTGGTATATGGCCAATATACCACATTCTTAGGCACGAAACCTAAGAGTGTGCCTGGACACAGCCCTTAGCCGTGGTACACTACATGACCAAAAGTGGGAGGATACCTGCTTGTCGAACATCTCATTACAAAATCATGGGCTTGAATATGGAGTTGTTTCCCCCTTTGCTGCTATAACAGCCTCCAGTCTTCTGGGAAGGCTTTCCACTAGATGTTGGAACATTGTTGAGGGGACTTTCTTCCATTCAGCCACAAGAGCAGGTCGGGCACTAATGTTGGACGACTAGGCCTGGCTCGCAGTCAGCGATTCAATTCATCCCAAAGGTGTTTGATGGGGTTGAGGTCAGTGCTCTGTGCAGGCCAGTCAAGTTCTTACACACCGATCTCGAAAATAACATTTTTGTATGAACCTCGCTTTGTACACAGGGGCATTGTCATGCTGAAACAGGAAAGGGCATTCCCCAAACTGTTGCCACAAAGTTGGAAGCACAAAATTGTCTATAGAGTTAAGATTTCCCTTCAATGGATCTAAGGGGCCAGAACCATGAGAAACAGCCCCAGACCATTATTCCTCCTCCACCAAACTTTACAGTTGGCACTATGCATTGCTGCAGGTAGCGTTCTCCTGGCATCCGTTAAACTAAGATTCATCCATCAGACTGCCAGATGGTGAAGCGTGATTCATCACTCCAGAGAGATTTACACCACTCCAGCCGACGCTTGGCATTGTGCATGGTTATCTTAGGCTTGTGTTCGGCTGCTCGGCCATGGAAACCCAATTCATGAAGCTTCCGACAAAAAGTTATTGTGGTGACGTTGCTTCCAGAGGCAGTTTTGCAACTATTTTTACATGCTACGTGCTTCAGCAGTCAGTGGTCCCGTTCTGTGAGCTTGTGTGGCCTAATACTTCGTGGCTGAGCAGTTGTTGCTCATGGACGTTTCCACATCACAATAACAGCACTTACAGTTGACCGGGGCAGCTCGAGCAGGGCAGACATTTTACGAACTGACTTGTTGGTAAGGTGGCACTATGACGGTGCCACGTTGTAAGTCACTGAGCTCTTCAGTAAGGCTATTCTACTGCCAATGTTTGTCTATGGAGTTTGCATGGCTGTGTGCTCGATTTTATACACCTGTCATCAATAGTGTGGCTGAAATAGCCAAATCCACTAATTTGAAGGGGTGTCCACATACTTTTGTACATATAGTGCCTTTGGAAAGTATTCAGACCCTTTGACTTTTTCCATATTTTGTTACGTTACAGCCTTATTCTAAAATGGATTTAAAAAAACAAACATTTTATCTACACACTATACCGCAATCTACACACTATACCGCATAATGATGAAGTAAAAAACGTTTTTTAGACATTTTTGCAAATGTATTAAATATAACAGAAATACCTTATTTACATAAGTATTCAGACTCTTCGCTATGAGACTCAGGTGCATCCTGTTTCCATTGATCCTCCTTGAGATGTTTCTACAACTTGATTGGAGTCCACCTATGGTAAATTCAATTGATTGGACATGATTTGGAAAAGCACACACCTGTCTATATAAGGTCCCACAGTTGACAGTGCATGTCAGAGCAAAAACCAAGCTATGAGGTCGAAGGAATTGTCCGTAGAGCTCCGAGACAGGATTGTGTCGAGGCACAGATCTGGGTAAGGGTACCAAAACATTTCTGCAGCATTGAAGGTCCCCAAGAACACAGTGGCCTCCATCATTCTTAAATGGAAGAAGTGTGGAACCACCAAGACTCTTCCTACAGCTAGCCGCACGACCAAACTGAGCAATCGGGAGTAAGGGCCTTGGTCAGGGAGGTGACCAATAACCTGATGTTCACTCTGACAGAGCACTAGAGTTCCTCTGTGGAGATGGGAGAAGCTTCAGGCTTCTCCCATCAGGCCTTTATGGAAGAGTGGCCAGACGAAAGCACTCCTTAATAAAAGACACATGGCAGCCCGCTTGGAGTTTGCCAAAAGGCACCTAAAGACTCTCAGACCCTAAGAAACAAGATTCTCTGGTCTGATGAAACCAAGATCCAACTCTTTGACCTGAATGCCAAGCGTCACCTCTGGAGGAAACCTGGCACCATCCTTACGATGAAGCATGGTGGTGGCAGCATCATACTGTGGGGATGTTTTTCATCCCGAAGGTTCACCTTCCAATAGGACAACGACCCTAAGCACACAGCCAAGACAAGACAGGATTGGCTTCAGGACAAGTCTCTGAATGTCCTTGAGTGGCCCAGCCAAAGCCCGGACTTGAACCCGATCA